>NC_091800.1:35995606-36298636 GCF_041296235.1 Equus asinus | reverse complement strand
CTTATACTGTGGTTGAAATGTGTCTCATTATTTTCCAGTCACTATTTCTTATTACTCCAACAAGAAAATATAAAATAAATATAAGCCTCGTTCATATTTTAACTATTTGAATATAACTTTTATTTCACTTTTTGTTTCCTTTATAAAGTTAGATATAGTCCTTGCCTCCAATCATTCCAATGATGTACTCTCTAGATCTCTATCTCCCGAACCCTCTTCTCTATACCCTGTGCTTCATCAGCTTCCTATTGAACTGTGACATTCAAATTACATAATACAGATATTATGCAGACTATCTGATGGTCCTGGGTTTTTTTTTCCCCTCAAATCAATAATTCTCTACAGGCAGCATCTTTTCAGGTGGCAATTTTGACCCACTGCTAATACACGTTGAACTTACATGGGGCTAAGTTTCTTGGTATCTTTCAAAATATCTGAAGAAAACCCAGTTCCACCACACACCATTCCCCATAGTTCACATTTTATTTTTAGCTCCAAGCTCTTCAAACATTATCTTCTCTCTCTCTCTCTGTCTCCCTCTCTCTCTCCTTTGTGTCTTGCTCACATTACAGAAATAATCTATTTATGCCCTTGTCCAGGAAGCTGATAAATCAATAGAACAGGTCAGGGACTGTGGCTCATCTCTAGAGAGAGACTTTAGATTAAAATCATTTAATCTTTCACCATTCTAGAGCGATGAATATTCCCCATCATAGATTATTCAACCTAAATCATTCCTTTTTCAAATGGGCATAATGCATTAATTTGGTTGTACTGAAGAAGTCAACTAAACTTTATAAAACCAATATGATATACTAATTTATCAAATATATTTATCAAATATATCAAATATATCAAATAAATGTCACCATGAAACAAGAATATGAAATTAGTTTTATCTAAATTAGTCCTACTTGCCAGTATCTTTCCTAAATATTTAAAAGCCCATACACTTTTGAAAACAGGAAGATTTCCCGAAATCTAGTTTTCTCTTTCATCATCTATTTCGTAGTGTGAAAATATTCTCTCATCTCTTTTCACTTACCTCTCCTTTCCAATGAAAATAAACTATAACAAAGCAGTAACTTGTTCCCAAATGGAAATGACATCATAAAAATAGCCTGCTTTTCCAACTCTAAATAATTACAGTTAAAACTTTGTAAATAATAAATCCAAAGTCATAAATGAAGTTTTTAAAATTTTACACTTCGTTTTGCTACCTCCAATTTGTCTCATCACCCCACTGATTATTCCTTACCGTTAACTCATTAAGTACTTTTCATTTCTACTGTCTTCTTCATCTTATTTCTATTTCAAACTTGACTTGCCACTGTTGTTCTCCTTCTAATTTTAACCTCTTTCATCATTTTGTTCCTCCCTGTACTAATTTTAGCCACATAGATAGTACATATTTGTACTTAAATGCAGCAATGGCAATCCTCAATCCAGGCTCCCTGTTTCCCTTATATACATTCTATCCTAGCAGATGTTATTTTTGGTATATTCCTATCTGTAAAGAACAATACTGTCTTACACAGTTGGTTAATTATCAAGAAAATAGAAAATAAACTTGAATAATACTTCTACATAAATAACACACATTATTTCTTCCAGAAGCACTTTAGCAATCTTCATCTCAATTGATCTTTGTGTCATTAATATTTATTGTTTCTACTCATATCCCATGACTTTCCTTAAATTCTACGTTCAGTTGCAACTAAAGACGTACAAATAATGTCTTTTCACTCTGCCCTATGATAAAGGGTAAAAGTTGTATAATCACATCAATTAATTAAATATTCAAGGTAATTTAACAAATATTATAACAAATGTGGTACTAATGAGAGTCACATTACCATGATTAATTCCATAATTAATTCTAAAATAATTAATAACTATTATGACATAATTTTAAAGTTCCATTTTTACATAATATGAAGATGGAAATTATTAGGAATTTTACTACATTTTATGTCAAAACGTTAAAGTTAGCTAAAAAGAGTATTCTTTCCTTTTTTAATTCATTTTAGTATTAATAATTTAAATCATTTTTTATTTATGTGAATAAAAATGGAATATCTAATCTGTTAACATTCACAGTTAATGTAGGTGTAAATTTCAAAGCATTTTCTATTTTTTCTCTAATTTCTTTTGAGTTATGATTATAGTGTTCTACTTTCTTTGTAAATATTGTTTCCCTTAAACATTTTTATACAGTAATTTTGAACAAAGGAAGGTTTAGAGACAGAGGATAAGGATATTCATTCCTTCAATTATCCATCAATTCATTCAGCAAATATTTATTGAATTCTTACTTCCCTGAGTCCATAAGTAAGAATAGAAAATATTTTGAGAGAGTCTTTTCTTTCATTGGGCTGGCAATCTCTTTTGTTTTAAAAAATATATACACTGCAAGAAATATTGTAGTTTCTTATTACTTGGTTGATTCTCCCTTGAGGTTTTCTGGCAACAGTCCTGATTTATGCCGATTCTCTTATGGTCCATCTGGTTACCACCCCTTTCACATTTATAATTGTCCTTCTGTGTAGGGTTGATTACAGTTCAACTTAGGTAAACCACATCCAATGCCTGTATCATGGAAGTTAAACCTGGCAGGCAATCATATACTGTTAAAGAAAAATTAGTCCACAGTTCAAGTTTTGTGACAGTTGTCCTTGAGTGATCCTATTTGCCCAAATGGCTCCCATTCCACAAATACAAGACCAGGTAAACAGATTTTATTATAGATTTTTACCCTAGATTCCCAGAGAGAGTGCCACTTTTCCTATGCTGTATTGGCCTCTGATACCGTACGACTGTTTTACATTGAATAACAATATGGAGAGCTACAACCTCTTACAAGCGTTCCCAGATATGAGAACATCTGGAATATGAGTTCTATTTCGGCTTCAGAAAGTCTTGTTTCATTTCCCTGCAATATAAATCTTGTTAATAGTATTCTTATTCTAAGTTGAAGTAAAACTATCTAACAAACTTTGTACGCTATGGATTAGGAATGGTGATTTATCATTACTACTATTACTATTCATTTGGAAACTGACACATAGCTGAACGAGTTCTACGCTCTAGCTCTACCTGCTCTAGTTTGATATGTTATGCCAGATATTGAAACCTCAAAATGCAATTCATTCAAAGCCATCTCAAATTTTAATAAGAAAAACTTTCCTCTCTTCTCTGCATCCTCACCAACACTTGTTATCTCTTGTGTTTCTGATGATAGCCATTCTAGAAGGTGTGAGGTGATATCTCATTGTGGTTTTGACTTGCATTTCCCTGATAGTTAGTGATGTTGAGCATCTTTTCTTGTACCTGTTGCCCATTTGGAAGTCTTTGAAAAAATGTCTATTTAGTTCCTCTGCACATTTATTTATTTATTTTGTGGAATATTAGCCCTGAGCTAACATCTGCCGCCAATCCTCCTCTTTTTGCTGAGGAAGACTGGCCCTGAGCTAACATCTGTGCTCATCTTCCTCTATTTTACATGTGGGACACCTGTGACAGCATGGCTTGCCAAGTGGTGCGCAGGTCCGCACCTGGGATCCGAACCAGCAAACCGCAGTCCGCGAAAGTGGAGAGTGCAAACTTAACTGCTGCGTCACCAGGCTGGCCGCTGCCCATTTTTTAATTGCAATTTTTTTTATATATTGAGTTGTATTAGTTCGTATGTTTTGAATATTAACCCCTTTCAGATATATGGTTTGCAAATATTTTCTCCATTCCATTGGTTGCCTTTTCATTTTGTTGATTGTTTCTTTTGCAGTGCAGAAGCTTTTTAGTTTGATATAGTTTCACTTATTTTTCCTGCTGTTGCCCCTGCTTTTGTTGCCACATCCAAAAAAATCATTGTCCAGACCAATATCAAGGAGCTTCTTCTCTATGTTTTCTTCTAGGAATTTTATGGTATCAGGCTTATGTTTAAGTCTGTCCCGTTAGAAGTGAAGTTTTGTGAGTGGTATAAGATAGGAGTCTTATTTTATTTTTTCTGCGTGTGTTTATCCAGTTTTCCCAACACCATTTGTGGAAGAGACTATCCATTCCCCATTGAGTATTCTTGGCTTCTCTGTCAAATATTTGTTGAACATGTTTGTGGGGGTCTATGTCTGGGTTCTCTATTCTGTTTTTTGCCCTATGTGCCTATTTTCATGCCAGTATCATACTGTTATAATTACTATAGTTCTATGGTACAGTTTGAAATCAGGAAGTGCAACGCCCCCAGCTTCATTCCTCTTTCTCAGGATTACTTTTGGTATTCAGGGTCTTTTGTGGTTTGATACAAATTTTAGGACTTTTTTTTTCTATTTTGGTGAAAAATGCCATTGGAACTTTGATAGGAATTGCATTGAATCTATAGATGGCCTTGGGTGGTATGGGCATTTGTTAAAATTAATTAATTCTTCTAATACATAAACATGGGATATGTTTAGATTTGTTTGTGTCTTCTTCAATTTCTTTCATCAAAGTCTTGTATTTTTTATTGTACAAATCTTTCACTTCCTTTACTAAATTTATTTTTAAATATTTTATTGTTTTAATGCTATTGCGAATGGGGTAGTTTTTTTCATTTCTTTTGCAGATGTTTTGTTGTTAGTATATAAAAATGTAAGTGATTTATATAGGTTAGTTTTATAGCCTGCAACTTTACTGAATTCGTTGATTAGTTCCAAGTTTTTTGGCTGAGTCTTCAGGATTTTCTATGTATAAGATCATGTTATCTATAAAAACAACAATTTTACTTCTGCCTTTCTGACTTAGATTTTTATTTCTTTGTCTTGACTAATTGCTCTAGCTAGAACTTCCGGTATCATGTTGAATAAGAATGGATTTAGTGCACACCTTTGTCTTCTTCCTGATCTTAGAGGAAAAGCTTTCAATTTTTCACTGTTGAGTATGATATGAACTGTGGGTTTGTATTATATGGCTTTTATTACTTCAAGGTACATTCCCTCTATACCCAATTTGTTGAGGAATTTTATCATGAAAGGATGTTGTATTTTGTCACATGTTTTTCTGCATCTATTGAGATTGTCATATGATTTTTATTTTCAGTCTGTTAATGTGTTGCATCACGTTTGTTAATTTGTGTGTTTTGGAACATTCTTGCATCCCAGGGATAACTCCAACTTCATCATGGTGTATAATTCTTTTACTGTATTGTTGAATCAATTTGCTAGTATTTGTGTTGAAAATTTTTGTGTATAATTTAATCAAGAATATTGATCTATAGATTTCTTTCCTTGTAGCTTTCTTACCTGGCTTTGGTATCAGGGTAAGGCTGGCCTCATAAAAGGAGTTTGGAAATGTTCTCTCTTCTTCAACTTTTTGGAAGAGTTTGAGAAGAATTGGCATTAATTCTTCTTTAAATGTTTGGTAGAATTCGCCAGTGAAGTCTTCTGGTCCTGGGGTCTACTGTGTTGGGAGGGTTTTCATTATTAATTCAATCTCTTTACTCATTATTGGTCTATTTAGATTTTCTCTTTCTTCCTGAATCAGTCTTAGTAGGTTGTATGTTTCTAGGAACTTATCCGTTCCTTCTAGATTTCCAATTTGTTGACATATAAGTGTGCATAGTAATATCTTATAGGTTCAGCCACTATAGAAAAACATATAGTGGTTCTTCGAAAAAACTAAAATAGAACTAACATATAATCCAGCCAATACACTTCTGGGTATATATCCAAAATAATTGAAAATAGGATATCAAAGAGATATACGCACCCCCAAGTTTCTTGCAACTTTATTCACAATAGCCAAGATATGGAAACAATCTAAGGGTACAAATTTGGAACTAGTAGATAAATAAGTCCTTGAGATCTAATGCACAGCATAGTGATTATAGACAATAATGCTATATTATACATTTCAAAGCTGCTAAGAGACTATATCTTATTTTTCCCACCACAAAAAAAGAAATGATAATTAATGACATGATAGAGGTGTTAGCTAACTCTACACTGATAATCCTGTTGCAATATATAAATGTATCAAATCAACATGTTGTGCACCTTAAACTTACACAATATTATTCATCAATTATATCTCAATAAAAATAAATTCAAAAAAAGGGAAAACCTTGGGGCTGGCCTGGTGACACAGCAGTTATTTTCACATGCTCCATTTTGGCAGCCAGGGGTTCACTGGTTTGGATCCCAAGAGTGGGCCTACACACTACTTATCAAGCCATGTTGTGGCAGGCATCCCCCATATAAAGTAGAGGAAGATGGGCACAGATGTTAGCTCAAGGCTAATATTCTTCAAAAAAATTTTAAAAGAGAAAGAAAAAAATTTTTGGTGAGATTATCAGCAAAAGCTTTATGGATGAATATTTATACATATTTATGAATATAAAATATACATATATAGAGATTATATTTTATGATAATAGAAGTGTTCATATCTATTTTAGAAAGTATATAAAGTACATAAAAAGTACAAAAGAAAATAAAGAGCACATTCTTTTACCACTAGTGATTACAACTCTAAATATTTATATTATGCATTGCAACCAATATTTTAACATAAATAGAGTGAATATGTTCCACATTCTGAAATACTATACAAATGACTTTTGATAATTATGTTTTTTCAAAGTATACAAAAATATTTAATATATTCCCTGTTATCAGACACTTGCTTCTTTAAACCTATCAGTGAACAAACTGCACGTTTTACACTTATATCTAACTAAGTTTTGAGATAAAACTTAGAAGTCAAACATCCATGCAATTTTCTGAAGACTTCTGAAAAATTTTAGACAAGTTGCTGCATTGCCCTCCCGTGAAGTTATAGCAATTTACTTTGGCACTAATAGCCTATAGTCTTTTTTCTCACCTTGGCAAGAGTATATCAATTAGAATGTATATTTTGTACTTAATAGATGATTGCACTTTAATTGTATGTATAACTAATTGAGATAATCAGCCTCCACTACTGGAAATTCTCAAGGAATATCCCACCTTTGGCAGACGAGTGTCCAGCAGCTACCAATTGTCCCCAAGGTCTGATTTCCAATTCTTGGTCTACCCTGTCTTCTTTGGTGGGTCTTCTACTAAACTTGGCTCCGTACTTTTCCCAAATGACTATAGCATTCATATGTATGTTTATTAGAGAACGGAATCTTTTCTTCTGAGCGTTTCTAGCTTTACATAGAAGGATGGGATTCCTGGGCTGGCTCAACCCGGGTTATGGGCTCAACCTCCATAGATGGGGCAGAGATAACTTGCAACAACACAGATTGCCAAATGAAGAATTTAAGCTCTTGGGAAGCAGAAAATTAGTAAAATAATCTGAGAAAGCAAATAAAATGTGTGTTGTGTTTATTAATTTGATGAGCAAAAAAATTCACTTAATTTTAATTTATACTTTACATATATATCTCTATGGTGTTCAGTCACTTATTATTTTTGTTTTCAATTGCATTTCCCTGTCTAGGTGTAAGATTAAAATCAAAGTTGATATAAATTAGGAGAAATTCTGGTTGCATGAGAGAATGATGTGTTTGGAGACGTATATATTTATTGTTCATATGGCTACAATGTAAACATTTAATATTTTACAAGATAAAAGATATAAAGGTAATCAACATAGCTCTTATCAATTCTAATTCCTTATTCTTCTCAGAATATACATAGTAGCTGAGCAATAAGGGAGGATGTTGTGATCTGGTAAATAGTGTAAATTTTAAAAGGATGCTTAAAATCACGCTAATTTTTCATATTACACATGAATAGACAATAAATATCACTCTTAGGTTAGTTCAGATTTAAATGTAAATTGAATTATAATGTAAATATTTCCAAAACAGAAAAAAAATAAAGAGAAGTAAAACCACATACTGACGATGGGTTGGAGAGAAAATAATGCTAAAAACAGAAACGTAAAACCAGAAAAGAGAAGGAAAACCAAATAATTCAGTTATTATAGTAAGTCAAAATTAGTTAATTATTCTTCTTAAAGTATTTTCTTGATAGCATAAAGGAATAAAAATCCAACTTTATCCTAGTTAAAAACAACAATTAAATAGATGATTAATTAAATGATATAGAAAATTTAACAATTTTCACATATACATACAATCATCATACATACTGATCAATGAAAGCCAGACATAGGCCTCTATCAACATTGAAGAATTAACTGGCATATTTTTTATATTAATGACCTTATATCCTTGAATCTAACAGGGGAATCCAAATAAGCTACGGGAAAGTAAAGACTGCTCCATGTACCTATTGAGACTCAACTCCTTCAAAACTAACTGAAGGTCATCTTTTTAAAGATACAAACTTTGGGATATAACACAATCCTAATAATTCAATCCCCAAGAATTACAACTAGGATTTTTTGTTTGTTCAAAGCTGTTTAGACGATACTGATGAATAGTCAGATTTGAAAACAGTTGCCATATACCAAGTATATGAGATTGCCTATTTAACAGAAAAACAGAGAAATTTGAGTTTGAACTGGCATAATAATGAAAACAATCACATCAAGTGAGTCCTTACCAAGTTATAGGCACTAACCTAGGTGCCTGACCTGGATAATCTTATTCAAATCCCTAAACTGTATGATGTAGGTGCAATGTTGATTCCCATTTTACATGTGCAGAAAGTGAGGCTTAGAAGCTAACTGCAAGGCTCACAGAGATTTTTCTGTGTTTTCCTGTTGGTTTATGTGTGTGTGTGTATATATGTATTTATGTATATTTTAAAGTAACAATAAAAGTTATTGGCAATAGAAGGATTAAAAATAGTGGAGATAGGAAAGCGGATCGCCAATGACCAAATGGAGTCGATTAGACCAAGCAGAGTCATGCACTTTGCAAACAAGGACATTCTCTTGACATAATAATTAAAAGGGACCCAAATACCATATCCTAAAACAATTAGTAAAAAGCTAGTAAAAATGAAGTACTAAATAAGGATACTCTCCACAATCATTTATATGCCCTTTTATTTAGTGATCATAGGTTCTTGGTTTTGAAGATGGAACTTAAGATACTTCATGCAAATATAATTTATCTTAGAAGATTAACCTCTTGAGACAGGCAAAATTATTACTGAAATGTTACATTTAAGAGGACACATTAATAAATATTTTTAGAAGAAATAAACCACTGTAGAAATAATTACATTTGGAAAACATTGACCCAGTTGTTAATAAATGCATTTTCTAAATGTCTGATACATAGAAGTACACATGACATTGCTGTTGTTAGAATACAGAAACAATTATGGACATTATTTTGTGGGTGTACTCTTTACTCTAAACTTCATAAGGATTATCATAAACTCTAAATCAGTTCTACACACCCCCCTCCCCCTTTATTTTCTTGTTTATTAAAAGAGAGGAAGAGGGAGAAACAGAGAGAAAAACATGCTTAGAAGGTTGGCTTCTAATTTAGATTCCGTTTCACTGAAAGCTTGATTTCATTACTGGGTAGAGTTTAGAGAAACGGGTGGCAGAACTTTAATGGGGAAACAAAGTGTCAGGGATCTGGAAAGAAGGTGATCTGCTTTCATGATGTGGACTCCTCTTCCAAGTTAGGGCGTCAAGTGTCATCGTTGGATGGTTGTCCAAACTTAGTTGAGTCTTACCTAGTCAGAGGGTATAAACTCTCTTGTGATTTTTAATGTTGGACGATTTGTATTATTGAATCTAATTAATGTGGACATTTTGTAATCTTAAGAAGGATGAACAATTACCAGAACTGCTGTTTCTTTCCTATACATGGAGATATTCTTACCTTACGTGGAGGGTTTCTGCAAGGAATAAAAACGTAATGTGGATAGCAAAGTACTGATATGTAATAAATACCGAATAAGAATTATTTGTTACTTTAACCATTAATATAGTTAGAATTACAAATTTAATTATTCTACTTTATTTATACTGTTATTATTATCTGAATATTATTCAACTGTACTCTGTCAATATGAGTGGTTATCACAAAGCATAAACATCTGTTCATATCCAAAGATTTAAGACAATAGGCACTAGGTCAGGTTCAGCATTTACAATCACTGTCCAAATGCGCTTGCTTTATTAAGACAGACTATATTTTCTGCATACGTATAATAGAAATCCTAACATGTTCCTGACATATTTGGAGTTATTTTTGGAAGTTTCCATTTAGAAAACCCACATGAAAGCACAATGTGAATTCTATAATACTATATAAATTAAAGTCATCTTTATTATTAAGAAGCCACTTTTTGGAGATGAAAGCAGTAAATGTAAGAGCATCAAAGTTCTCTTAGAATAGCATTTAATTTAGAAGCTCAAAAATTGTTCAAAAATTAGGTTATTTATTAATAGAGATGAAAATAATTGCTCTCTTTCAACTCTAAGGAAACTATCAAGGCAAATAACACCAACTGAAGTGATGGCTTATAAGCAAGTAGAACTGGATCTAATTGTACTATTCCTGTCATACAAATTATGTCTTTATGCATTGTGTGCCCATCAACACAGATTTATATTTGCTTTATGCAGTTGTCATTTTAATCAGACAGCAAAAGAAAACTACATTTATACTCTTTTATCTTTACCTCTGAAGTTGTTTTTCCCAGTGCTCTTTATTTCTTTATATGGATTCAACTTACCGTCTACAGTTCTTTCTTTTCGGCTTTAAGGATTCCTTTTAGTAATACTTACAGGACAGGTAAGCTAGTGACATCTCAATTTTTGCTTACCTGTGAATGGTATTAATTTCTTCGTTGTTTATGAAGGACCATTTTTCTGGGTATAGAATCCTTGGTTAACCATCTTTCCTTTCAGTGCTTTGAATATCTTATTTCACTGACCTATGGTCTCTGTGGTTTCTGATGAAAAATCAGCTGTTTATCCTACTGAAGATCCCACATCATTTTTCTCTTGGTCCTTTCTAAGTTCTTTCTTTGTCTCTGGTTTTTGACAGCTTGATTATGACACATCTAGGCATGGATTTCTTTGATTTTATCTTACTTGAGTTGATTAAGCTTTCAATCAATTATGTGTAAGTGTCAGCCATTATTTCTTCCAATATTCTTCGTGAGTCTTTCTCTCTCACTTCTCCTTCTGGTATTTCCAGTATATGTATGTTGGTAAGCTGGATGGTGTCCCACAGGTCTCTGAGGATGTGTTCATTTTTCTTCATTCTTTATTATTTGTTACTTAGAAAGCATAATCTTAATTGATCTATCTTCAAGTTTTCTAACTTCTTCCTGCTCAAATCTGCAGTTGAGCCCCTCCAGTGAATTTGTCATTTCATTATTGTACATTTTAGCTCAAGAATTTGTTTTCTTCTTTTTAAAAAATTCTCTTTATTGCTATTCTCTATTTGGTGGCTCATCATTGTCAGACTTCCCTTTAATTTTTGGACATAATGTATTTTTACATTTTGTACATATTTATAATAGCTGATTAACATCTTTGTCTGGTGGATATGATATCTGGGCTTCCTCAGCAACAGTTTCTGTGGACTCCTTTTTTCTGTTTATTTGCCATTCTTTAGTGCTTATTTTTGTGTCTCATAATGTATTGTTGAAAACTGGACATTTTAAATAATAAAAGGTGGCAGCTCTATAAATCAGAACCAACCACCCCAGGGCTGGTTTTTGTTACTGTTTGTTGTTGTTGATTGTATTTGTTTGTTTAGTGACTTTCCTGAACTAATTCTGTATAGGTTTTATTCTTTGATTGATTTTCAGAGTTCTGAAAAAATCAATTTTTACAGTTTTTTCCAGGATACTCATTGCTTTCATGGATGAGTAAATTTTCAGACATCCTTACTCAGGCATTTTGAGGTATTTCTCTCAGCATACATTTTTGATTCAGCAGAAAAACCTCTAGATGACCTAAGTAATTGAAGTATATGCAAAGCCATTTGCTCAAACACAGCAGTTCAGGTGACTGAAAAAATAATTGGAATTTGAATTCCACTTTGAGGCTTACCACTTTGCCTTCAGGAAGGAACAATCTTGTATGAGCATTGTTATCTTTAACTCCACCAGCTAGAGCTTCCTCCCCCTTTAAAAACAGTAATGTTTCTTCATTTATTTGGATTTTTATTCAATGAGGTCAGAATAGTTCACTTCTCATCTCTTGAGCCTAAATACTAGAGGATCAAATTAGTTCTGTTGTCAATAGGTCATCAGATAATGTATCTGACTGTAATTAAAGCAAACAGTTACTTTCTATAGCTTTAGTGTGACATACAAAAATCATTTGTTTTCCCCTGAATTGTCTCCTATATTCTAGGCTTACTACACCCCAGAGAATGAGTGCCATGGTGGTCTTGATGTGATAATGGGAGCCTGTTCATATTCTGAAAACAAATTCTTCCACAAATGTGTTGTGTAAAGTATTTTGACCAGAAATAAGACATGATTAATACTATTCCTTATGACCAAGATTATTGAAGATCTGCCCTAGAAGAGGAGGGGATGGTATGCCACTCATACCTGAGGAGTTCTCTGAAGGTCAAACTCCTATGTCTAATATTTCAGCCTGACCCTAGGCACTTATAAAGCTTTGTTTGGCAGGCCTCATGGTGGGAAGCTGCCATCCCCACACTTATCTTTGTGTAGTCAGTGCATTGCAGTTTCTTGAGAGAGTTGCAGTCAAGGACTCAGTCTTCTGCCTTCAGACCAGCCATTCTTATGCATGTAGCTGCATTCCTAGCCCAAGCACCACCATTTGCAGGTGTCCTTATGAAGGCCTTAGCTGTAGCATTATTCTCCACTTTGATCAGTACCTTTCCATTCCTAGCCTTTCCCTGTCTCCTCTCCCTCAGCTTGTGGGTCCACAATGAGATAGAAGCCCTATCTTCAGGGCTCCTTAGCACTGAGATGATTACCCTCATCTGCACTGCATCCACCTGACCCCCACCTGGCATCATTGCACAGGGAAAAATGTAACACTGAGGAATCAGAGCCTCTTTTTTCCTCTAGTTTGTACTGTCACAGTAAGTGAGTAAAGGTTTGATTGTAACTTTAAGTTTGGATTCTTGTCCTGATTGACCACCTTAATACCTGCTTGCTTGAAAATATTTGTCAAATCTAGCCCTTCTTCCTGAAATAGAATTAGGGAAGATTGGAATTTGTGGTTCTTTGAATCCTTCAATGAGTCAAACATTTATTATAGTTAGGCCTGATACAACTAGATTAATTTTAAAAGTAATGCTCAGCCAAAGGTCATTTTATGGTATGCTGCAAACTTCCCATAGTCCACAGAAACTCAGTTTATTTTTCTCTCTTCCTTCCCTAAAGAACAAATACCTGACCTAAGAATCGCATCAACTTTTTACGTTGTTAACTTCTATATGAGTTTTCTAACTCATTCATTATCAGATACACATTCATGAAGAATTATGAGAATTCATACAATTCTTAATACTGACGCTGAATTCTTTCCCTTTTCTCCCTTTTTTTTCTGCCTCTGAGGCCCACATTGTCTAGAAGATGTTAATAGTGTCATCAAATCCCTACTCAAAATTTCCCCTACCTAGTTACTATGGCTATTCTATCAAACCATTCTCAAGGTTCTTTTATCAGATAACTTGATTTGCTTCTCTAGTATCTATTTGAGTGATGGAGCCACAGCAATTATAATCTCTAGTGGACAATTTTTCAGTGGACTATGTAAAATAGTCATCCAGAATCATCCCACAAAAATCTGTCATTGACACCATTTTATTTTTATGAAGGTGGACTATAATTATTTACAAAATTATGCATAGGCCAGGCTGGATTAAATCCCAATTACTTAATTTTTTGGCTACTTTGTAATATTTAAAACTTATCATTGAAATAGATTCATGTAACAAAACCTTTACTTTGCTCTCCATATGAAAACTCATTGACTTTCCCTAATGACTCATACGGCAGTTTCAATGCGGTTTCTGCATTTTAAATTTTACTTTCAAGTAATTACTACCAGTAATGTCATAACTTATGCACCATGCATTCAACAGTTTTGTAGTCAGAGTAAAGATGGTCTTTTGGATAAGGCATAAAAGTATGACTTAATTTTTGAGAAAGATATTTATTTCAAATTATATAAAGAATCACATAAAATATTTTGCCATATACATTGCATACATTACACAGATTCTCTCAATCTTCTTTCTTCCCAGGCATCTGGTTACCACCTCTCTCATTGTAGCCTTTAGAATCTTTGAAGCCTCATCCAGCAAGAATGGCTGTCCAGGTTCCACTCATAGGGATCTTTCATGTTCTTCATATTACCAAGTGGACCTAAGAACCTGATCCAAATGGACCCAAGAAAATTTGGCTCCTCCCATGTCTTTTAAATTTGGATGTAGCACTATGCTATAGTATGTCAGATTTGACTTACCCGGCAACTTCCCAAAGGGGACTGCAATCTGTAAGTGTGGGAGAATTGGCTGTCTGTGAAACAAATTATGATCAATGGGAAAGAGTAGATAAGAGAGAAGTGGCAAATTAATTCCTTTCATTTTCACTCCCCAATAGATAATTCTGAGATATGGCTTTCCTGCACAACCTGTCTAGTGTATCTCAGATGATCAAGTAGTGGGACATGTCTTTTCATATCTCATGAAGAGGTGACCACCTTGGTATGTTTATAACTCTGTACTTTCTGTGCCACTTTGCTTTTCCATAATTCTTGTTGCACTGGAATTGCATCACCTTAAGCATTAGCACTTATGTCTTGCATAGGGCTCAATTCTAATGAACCTGAGCTTAAACAATAGATATCAGTAGCAGTTCTATAAACCAGATCATGGTAAGTGGACTGGTAATAATTGTTTGCAGTTGATGGCATCATAATTTATTAAGCTATGGTTAATTTGAATGAAGTGCAAGTGGGTGGCAGGGAGATAGCTGTTCCTTGTAGCTGTGGTATTTAAATCAGTATGTGGATAATGTTATTTACAAGGATCATGGTGTAGGATGGCTTTTTTTGGGATTTTCAACAAAGAAAAATGATATGTATACCAGATTCAATTCTCAACTTAAAGCATGCTCTTGGCAAACAAACAAACCAACAAGGCCTCTTTAGCAGCTTTAAAATAAATCTTCTTCCTAGCAGAGACAGAAAACACTATGTTGATAATAAGCCTCAACATCTGATTATGAGCATGGCAAACTTATAAAGTACATTTCATGTGCAGTCTTTATAGATCTTCCCTTTTGAATTCAGGGTTCTGGGTTGGAGACATTTGTTGCACCAGTCTGAGAATCCCCTGAAACCTCAGAATTAGCAAAAGCACCTTTTTCATCTTTTCCAGAGGAAAACAGTTGTGACTGGCATGGAGAAACTTTCTTTCAAAATGAAGACTGGTCTCCACAAGACATATTCCCTTCAACCATCCCTGTTGCCTCCATGACCAGATTTAGGTCTCAGTATCACCAAATAGGAAAGTACAAGCCCCACTCCACCTTTGTCCAAGTCCATAAGAGTATCCCCACCCAAAATCTCAGCATCTCACTCTTTCCCCAAAATATCCAAATTGCATATGATAAATTTTCTGAGGTTGTGAACTCACTGACATTCTAATTCTTCAAACAGTATGATTATATTTTATATCTAATTGTTATCAAACTTGACCTGGACGTATAGTAAATAAAAGATGCTTTTAAGGCCACCATTGAAAGTTTCTAGTTTCATACGACAAATTGAACTAAGAAATTCAAAACCTGAGCTTGTCACTTTTGTTATGTAAGCACTCCAAGGTACTCAAAAGAAGCCATCCCATCTCATAATTCTTGTAATTATCATTATTTCCATAACAGATGAGTAAGGAGCAACTTGGTCCCCCAAGGCATTTGCCTTATAAGCACTTAATCACAGTCAACCACAGGTGATAATTTGATTAATGGTAATGCTCCTGCATGCTGAGGATTGCTAGCATCCCATTTCCCATTGGCAAGATGTTTAAACCCATTTCAAAATTCTTTATTGAGCACCTGTTTTCTGAGCTTACTCCTGGAATTAATTAGTTTATTGGTCAGGCCATTGCCAAAAGATAAATCAGACCAGTATTTCTAACAGAGAGAAATTCATAGAGAGACATTTTAAACATGTTAAAGAGATATTAGAAGGTTAAAAAGGCAAAAACAAAAGTCTGAGGTTATTCAGAAGTATGAAGTGTGGAGCTATCTACCACGCTTAGAGCTGAGGGTACAAAGGTAAGATGTTGAGAATAATAGTACTAAGAAGTATGAAGAAATTGTCCATATAGAGTTTAGACTCAGATCTCTAAATAAGTGGTTGATGCCAGGACATTACTGGTAACTCAGGATCTTGGAGACAGGGATGGGATCCAGATACCTGAAGAAAGAATTTTTTCAAACTGCTGCTAGAGCCTCAGAAACTCCAAAGAGGACTCTCGTAGAGCTAGAACTTACTTCATTGAGGAGGAAATACCAGACTACTGAGACATTAACCAGAAATTAATTGTAGCTGCATTACAACTCTTCTCCCAAGTGATAAATAGTAATCTTCCCAGTGAGTAGAACTATAAGCAATATACTTGGTTTACTCCATCTGGGGGGAGAATTTGCCTCAAGTGTGGGATATTCACCAATGAATGCCTTGAAAGTGACAAATGCCTGGGTGACTTTTGCTGGATTCTGACCATAATAAGACTAGAAGATCAGTGACAAGGAGTTGTTGGAATAAGATACACCTATGGACCCAAATAATTAGAATATTTATGTCTCATGTTAATTGGTACTGGAGATGATCCATCAAAAGGATGCCCCTCAACAACTAGGTAGTTATGTGAATGTCATTCATTCTATCTCTAGGCAACCCCTGTGCTTGTGTAATCCCATAAATAGAGAATCTTGGTGACAGGGATGAAGGCTATGTATATGACCAACTACATGGGCTACTTCTCCAAAGATTCTCTACCTACTGCCACTGCTGTGTGTGTAATTTTCCAGAGCATAGATCAACACTGTCCCTTCAGCATTATTTCCTGGGAATAACAGCCAGTTATCTTGTGGCAAGGCAATTATACTTGACCTTTCCCATCTGAAGGAATGCATACATATTCCATATACACAATTTGTTTCCTATCCAAAGTGTCTCAGCCAACACAATATCTGAAAACTTACAGAAAGGCTTTTCCATACACATGTTATCCCTCACGACATTGTTTCAGATCAAAGGATCTACTTTATGGCGAAGTGATTGTCATAGTTGGTTCATGACCTTGAGAGGTATTTATTTTGTCATATACTACCCCATTTACCAGAAGCTTGCCTGATGAAATTTGGGAGCAATCTGTTCAAGATTCAGCTTAAATTCTGGCTCAAGTTCACCACCATGCAAGATTGGGGCAATGTCTTCCAGGATGCGATAAATGATACAGTTTTCCCAACTAGCTGTAGTGGATCCAGAAAACAAAGGATCCGGAAACATGGATGCAGAAAACAAAGGGTAAAAGTAGGAGAGGCAGCTCTCGCCATCCCTTTCAGTACACCATTTGAAAATGTAAGCTTCTAGTCCACGTCATCTTAGTCTCCTCCTCATTAGAGATCCTGGTTCTAAGAGGAGATTATTTCCTTCAGGGGAATCAGTAGGCTTTTATTGAATGTGAAGCTGTGACAGTCATCTGGCCACTTTGATCTACTCAGGCCAGTGGAAAAGCAAGCATATGAAAGACTTCCTCTGCTTGAGGTAGTGATCATAATTACCAGGTGACATTAGGGTTGCTGTCACATGAGGTATGGTGGGGACAAGGAGGAATATGATTGGAACTCAGATCCTGCAGAGAGATGACTCTTAGAACTTACTTGCCTGGTGATACCCATCAAACAACAATTGCAGCAATCACAGTCCAATAATTACAAAGCTGCTAAAGGCTCAGACCCCTCAAGGATCACATTTGGCTAACCCCAACAGGCAAACAAACCCAATCATCAAAAGTGCTTGCCATAGATGAAGGAAAGTTAGAGTGGTTGGCTAATAAGGAAAAGGATAAATATCAGTGAAGCCTCCAGAGCTACTTCAATAGTTACTAGTTTTACCAAACTTCATACTGTGAGCATTTTAGGAGATGCTATGTTCCACCATCTTGAAAGGGATTTTGAATGATTGAACAAGTCACTGTCTCCTTAGGGAAAAAAATGAGGGCTTCTTCATACCTACACACACTCACACACACACACAAATGGGGTCAAATTGTCACATGGGAGCTGGATATAATGATAGAGTATGGGTGAATAGGAGTAGTACAAGGGAAGGAATGTGTTAAACACATTTTATGAGCTTCTCAGGTTCACTTGTAATCATTTATTTCTTAAGCTGTAAGGTCGTTATCATCATTACTTCCTTGGGAGCTGATATCACATCTACAGGTATCTCCAGCTCTCTTGTCCTGTCTCAAAGTAAGTGGTGGAATTAAATTATCTTAATTTTATCTACCAAAGCAGGACTCATAATACCACTAACAAATAATTAAATATGGAGATATACGTTTACAATTAATTCAAGTATTTAGATTGAGTATGTTAGACAATTTTAGGTAGACTGTTACATTTATTATGAGCCAACAAATGTTAATAAAATGTAAATGAATGTATTAGCCTAATAATAGAGATTTTATATATAACAACTTTAATATATATTGAATAGTTTAGTGCATTCGCATTCAGCACACTAAACAAAATAACCCTTAAGAACTACAATTCATATTTAGCTACTTAATTCCATTTAGGTCATGAGTCTTACAAGAAAAATAAATTTCCCTATTTTTTTCTTTCAAAGCTATCAAAAAATATCTTCATCCCGTATAAGCCACAACTGAATATGAGCATCTATTTAGGATTGAAAATGTACAACATCATAATAATAATCTTCAGTAATGGCAGGATTAATTCAACATCTGGCATTTATGAGAAATTATTGTCCCTGCACTATAATGTCAAAAATTTAGATATTTCTACCAAACTTTTAATTATTTCAAAATACACTTAAAATAAAATTTCAGATTTGTGCAAATGTCTCTCCATGATGACGAATTTGAGCCTCAGATAAATACCGATTTTCATCCCTTGAGTTTTTGACTTTTGGTCCAATTGCTTATTCATTATACATCTACTTTATCATATCTTAGCACCATGTCATCCTTTATAAGTAAGAGATAAAAATTTGTGAAATTAATTAATGAATTAGGAATAATATAAACATAATGTTTGCTATCGTTTAATTCTACCTTTCATTGCTGATTTTAGATCCTCTAAATTATAGGATATTAAGGAATGACTTGCTACAATTGCACTTGTTCCTGTCTCAAATTACGAGGATAGATTCCAGAGAGTTTTCATCTTTTTCCTATAATGGTTTCTCCAAACGTTGAGATAATACGTATAAACACAAAAACTTCTAATGCAAATAAAAAATTCTGATACTTCACTTTTTTGTAGGTCCAACACTTTTAACATATTCTGACACTGACTTTGCAATGATTTTTGTAGCTAAAAAACTTTTGCTAAATCCAGGTGTCACTGTGATAGCCCATAAAAATAGGACTCTAGAATCCTCACTGATCTCTCTCAGGGTTCCTAAATCTTAGACTTAAATCCATAAACCTTAAAAAAGAGTAACTCTTTAGCCTCCAATTGTAAATTTAAAGCAAGGCAGAAGATCTTAAAAAGAAAATTCAAAAAAAGAACGCCCTTGGCTGGCCATTATCTGCTCCTCAGCAAGAGCCATAAACCAATCACGTGTCAGAAGTAGGTGCCTGGGAGAACTGAAACTTAGTGTATCATATTGACTGGTTTCATCAGCTGGTCTCTTTCCACACTAACGGGAACATTCACTCAATGTAGTCTCTCAGATACACTTGAAAAGCAGGCTAAATTTAAATGTTGCACTGTGGCTATTGACATAACACGTTTTTAGTTCATCCAAACTAAATGCATTTGTTATCTTACATCCAAGATATTTGCCTTTATGTGGATATAATTTTACATTTTTCCATATATATGCGCCGCTAAATGCCCACTGAGATCTTCATTCTTAACATGAAAAATATAAGAAAAAAGCCATTGTGCATAGTGTGAAGCAGAGTTAGCTTAAGAGCCAGAGTAAAATAGAAGAAGGCACTCAGCATGCTCCAAATGTAAAATCTCCTTCTGTGCCCATCCACAGAATAACAGGGCAAAAAAATGAAAGTTCACCATAGCTAGTCAGAACTATGATGTCAATCTCATTTTGTGGGTTATCTGCCTATGAAACAGAACAATATATTTTGCATTTTTATGAGGTTTTTAACAGATTGATGTCACCAGGCGTAATTAGGAATTTGGAAAACTAGATATCTCTTAAAATATCAGGGATCTGCACTCTTATTTTACTAAGATGCATGTTCTTTATCATGATTCATCTTGATAGCACAGGTACATCGGAACAGTAACTAGCGCGTACTGATATTCTACATTAAAACTGCTACTAATATTCATAATAATATACATAATAACATCTTGAGTAGTGTGATTCTGGCTCTATTCTAACTCATTTAATAGTCATACTGCTTTAAGATAGATAAAAAAAATTTTCATTTGGAGTTGAGCTTATAATATCTCCAAGGTTACAATCATTCAATCAATTACTTTTTCATCAATATTTATTATCTCCTATGTGCTGAGTGTATGACTGTTAACATATAAAATTTCTGTGTTTCTGGCTATTAAAATTCTCTGGGTTCTTCTATGAACTACTTAAGAAACAGCAATAATATTATCTTTCTCTGTTCTCTTAGAAAAGTATGCACTCAGAACTCATGAATCTTTATCTCATATTTTCACAGAGATAGAGCAAACTCTCCATGCCAAAACTCCATTGTTGCAAATTTATTTACATTTGCAAAATGTCTTGTGTTAGTGCACGCTGAGTCAAAACAGATTATTTATGAAAATTGGAAAGTCTAACTACATTGATTCTGATCACACTGGCATCAAATGGATGTAAATTTTTTGCTTCCTATCTGAAATAAAACAATCTTCTCTAGCCCAAGGCAGAGTTTTTTAAAAAATCATTAAAATATCTACTTAAATTTGTAATGGGAAAATATAAAGAGGTTTTGTGTAAAAAGAAAAAAAAGACAGAAAATGCTGTAAGCCAAAGTGAGGTGATTAAGATGGCTATTATCTGGCTGTTTTAGATTCTGAATTCAGATAGCTAGGCATGCATTACCTGCTATCTTGTAAATCTCCAATTGTACAGGTAATGCTCTGTGCTCGTTTATCTGAACTCAAAATCAGACCCCTAAAATGGAATCTTTATACAAGATGCAATATCTCAACCATCGAAAAGTCGTGATGGGGTTTTTACAATAAAGCTTTGAGTTATTATAATTCTGAGGCCTTAGGGCTAGAAAAATAGGCAAGAAAAAATGACACGCCATCTCTAGGACATCTGAGATTAGTATATTTTTATATTATACTTCATCAAAATGCAAGCTTCCTTTAAAAACCTGACATCTTATCCAAACTTAAATTGAGGATTCATGTTACTTCAATTACTTAAATTGATAATGCATGTTACTTCATAGTGTTGAATCGTATTACTCAAAGTTTCTTTGGAGATTACCTAAATTGTCTCCAAGCAAAACAAAATATGCCCACAAGAGATAAAGAGAAACAATATGCTTAAGACCCATGGGGAAGAAGTTTCCACCTTCACTGTCATTATCAGTGTTTAAGGTCTACCAGGCCCAGGGATATTGTCATTCTTTGGGGCTCTCTTCTGATCACGAGAGGTTTTGATTTTTAAATAAAGTATCTCAGAGGTTTACACCATCTCTCTAAACTGAAGAGAAAAGGATGTTGGTGCCACTTTCCCCAAACAGCCTCTTTTCCTTATTCCTTTTCTACTTTTTCAAAAGTTCCAGTAAAGGAATATTTGACATGCCATATCTGTCAGGGATGCAAGAAGACTCAACTGGGTCCCCAGGTGCAGATGTCTAGTGGCAGTGTCCTTTGTCATCCTCTTCCCCTCACTCATGTACTTCTTTTTTTTTTTAATTAATTAATTTATTTTTTGAGGAAGATTAGCCCTGAGCTAACTGGCTTGCCAAGTGGCGTGTAGGTCCGCACCTGGGATCCGAGCCAGCGAATCCTGGGACGCCGAAGCAGAACGTGTGAACTTAACCACTGTGTCACTGGGCTGGCCCCTCCCTCATGTACTTCTAAGTTCACAGTTGTCCAACTAGTGATCTCATCACTTTATTACAGACTGCTTAGATTCAGCTTAAAGCCACACAGTATAAACAGTGGTTGCCAATCTTACTTGAGGATTGATTAGGGAGTTTATTCAAATATGCAAACCCAGGCCTTTCCTACAGAGTTTTTCATTCAGTTGATTTTAAGTTGAACAGGCATTTGTATTTTTATAATATTCTCTAGATTATTCCGATGCTTTGTAAAGGTTGATTCACAACCAGTCTGAGCCTCAGTTTTCTGTACAATGGAGATAATGCACACTGTACTCCCTTACGATGAACATGTAAGAATCAAGTAATTTCACGTATGCAAAAATGCATTTAGTGTGCTGTGCAGTTGCAACATATTGTTCTCTACAGTAAGGCATAGTATTTTCATGCTTTTTAGCATGATTGTATGCTTTAATGTCAGTTACCCACTGTTCAGTTCCAGGAAAGACATATTTAATACATATTTTTCGTCTCTCCTTTATATTAAAATAAAGACTATTTTACAGAGACAATGAAAACATTCCTCTATTTTGCCTAAATTAGCCAACAAAGTAAACAAATACTAAAAAACAAAGCAAACTTGATGATCCTCAGTTGTGTTGGCAAAATCTATTACTATATTTGTATCATGAAGATAAAACCTAAACAGGATTCTTCACACGCTCAGAGCTCATAAACAATTGTGCAATTAAACCCTATGCCAACTGTTCATGTAAAACTTGCAAATATCCGTATTACATGCTCTTTAAAAAGCCTCAACAATAAAGTAATTCAAATATTGTAGAACTTCAAATAGGAAAAATAGATGAAACTGAGGGGTTTCCATTTTGATACATTATATTTAATAAGGCAGTTAAGTCCATAAAACTGATATGGCAAATTAGTTCCCATTGGCTCCTCCGGATTCTGAAGTGAGAGCAAATCAAAGTATCTGATAATGACATGAAAAAGCAAAATGAGGACATCTCACTATAGAGGCAACAAGCAGTGGCTGAAGCTTCCTAGTTATGTCCTATTAAAGAACAAGGACTTTTCTCTTCAAAAGGGTTCAGCTCATTTAGCACAGTGAAAAGAACTGTGATAATGATCTAATGACATTACTTTCCATGGAGTGGATTTTTGAGGCTATGGCTTTTTTTTGTTTGTTTTAAAGTAAGGCCACCTTAAAGTATGGGGAAAAAAGGATAATGCTTTTTTCTACATTACAATTTCTCAGTGGTCAAATACTACAGAAAATTCAAATTAAGCACCATTCAGGGAGATAGAAAAGTTTCAAAACAATATCGTGTTCAAAGCAATTATGGATAAAATTATACCTATGTTCTTGCCACATAATAGTATTTTTTTCTTAAAGTGGAGATATTTAATTCAGAAAGACTGGTTTAAGAGTAAATATTTTGGCAAATACTAATTAATTTGTGTTGCTATCATGATTAAGTTTTTCCTCTTCCTATATTTTTGACTGAACCAACTACTCAAAATAAAAGCAGGAATATTGAGAAAAGCAAATTTGTAGAGAACATTTTAAACTTAAAATTTCTAGGAAGAATTCTCTTACAACAAGGAGTGAATTTTATCTTGCCTTGTGACAGTCTTCATCTTTTCTCAATCAGTAACTACAAGTTTAACTTTTATAATTCAAATCTCCACATTTTTCCTGCTGTCCCCAATATACTGTCTTTCATCTCCATGAGCCCATCTTTTCAATTCACTCTGTGCCTACTTTCTTTTTTTTTTTTTAAGATTTTATTTTTTTTCCTTTTTCTTCCCAAAGCCCCCTGGTATATAGTTGTATATTCTTTGTTGTGGGTCCTTCTAGTTGTGGCATGTGGGACGCTGCCTCAGTGTGGTTTGATGAGCAGTGCCATGTCCATGCCCAGGATTTGAACCAACGAAACACTGGGCCGCCTGCAGCAGAGCACGTGAACTTAACCACTCGGCCATGGGGCCAGCCCCTGTGCCTACCTTCTAAGCTACATGCTTTTTACTTTTCTTTTCCTTCGTTAAATGGAGTATCACCTTTTGCAATTTATATTTTCTATGAAAATAAGTGACATAAGCTTTATTTCTCAGTTTGAGTATTATAATTGCTTAAAATATATTTATATAATCTTTTTAGAACAATAGTGGAGTATTTTTAACATGTTACTGCTATGTTTCATAATAATAACAAGAATAAACAATATTGTCTATGCTGGGCATCTTTCTTAAGTACTTAATGTATGAACTAATTTAATCCTCACAACCACACTAAGAGAGGTCCAGTTGTCTGTCATCCTTGTTTCACAGCCTGGATTCAAACCCAGGGATTCTGATTTGAGCATCTAGATGCTACTACTTCCACCAGGACCCTTAACAACCCTCATCCACTGAAAACCTTCACCAAGAATAAACAACATTAGCAAAGAACTTATCACTGAAAGAATATCTCTCAGTCTAAACACAATCCAGATTGAACATTGATTTAATCCGGTGTAATAAATATATCATTTGAAATCAACACATTACTGGGCACTTTTTAATATTATTAGCAATTCTAAAATAATGTGAAGTGCCCTGTAGAGTTCAGGATAGCAGGATTTTTCTTATTTAGGGTTTGTACTATTTCCAAATTTAGTGGCTAGTATCTTTGGAAGAAAGGAGTTGAACTTTGCTCCTTTGCTTTTTTGAAATATTTAGTATAACATTTAAGCTAAACAGCAGGGAGAAAAATCTTTTAAAACTGAAAATTTCAAAAAAAAAGAGAATATTATGGTAGAGAGATGCCCCCAAGATTAGAGCAAGAGGTAGGGGCTTGGCCAGTAAAAACTTTGAGGGACAAAACAATCAGTACATTTCTAGGATGTCAAGTATTACTAACACCAAAATAGAAGTTATTTCCAGCACACTGTCACTTACACGTTTTCAATAAGATTGCAAACTTCAAAATTTCTAATGACAAACAACACGTACATGTGAAGGGCTTGTGTTGTGATATTTGAAGAGGAGGATGTTTTCCTTAAAGAGTGAATATCTGGTGTAAAGAACAGAGATATTGATGGGGAATAGCAGCCACAGAAATCTAACATCAGAGAGGTAGATGCTAGACAAGCTCTCTCCAAAAAATGTCAACTGATTGGGAGAAAATGTGGGATTTCTATAGTGTATTTAGTACGGGTGTGAGCCATTTCTTCTTAAACCTCAGAAGTCAAGAACACTTGCAAACATCATAGCTGGAACTATGGAGGTTAATAATACCATTATGATAAATTATTTAAAATGTAGAAATACGGCAAAAAAATTACTGTCTATCTTTGAAACTCATTCTTTAAGAAATTAAAATTAAACATTAAAACATTAAACATTGAAATTTAAATTCTGAAAGACTTTTAGAAATTCGAAAGATAACACTGAGTGTTATGGTTTTATTGTTCTACAGGAAATTAAACAATTTGGTATCTAGTTTAGGAATCTTATTTCAGGATTTCTTTTTTTCCTTCACTGGCTATATAAACCAGTTTCTGCATTCTCCAGGGAACCAGCTTTATTATCTTTCTGATTTCCTACTTAAAAGATAAAGAATTCTTCGACACGTGACAGATTTGAGTGTCACGTTCTTAACTTTTTGCAAAGAATCCTGTGACAACACATCCACTAATCCTGTAACAAATGCTATTCAGAAACACATTACAATGTTTCAACATTCACAGATGAATATTCATAAAAATTTTTATGAAATTCCAGAGATGTCAGAAGTAAAAGCAAATTGTCTTTTTTCTTATTAAAGAATAAAAGGGAAAGAAAAACAAATTCATTAACAAGAACCTCACAAATCTGGAGAAGTCAAGTTAGTTTGTAGGGCACCTAACAGGAAATTGGGGGGTGTCGCCAAGGTCAGGCCCCTGTCCTTTCCTTAAATCACTTAAAGCCACACTCCTCCCTTCATTTTGTGGAGTGTGCTTTATACTGATCCATCTCTGGCATGATTATTTCATACAAACCAAGTGTTTGTATCTCATTGTTATAAATGATAAACAGATGTAATCGTTCGCAGCTGGGCTAGTATTTATTATTATTATTATTATTATTAGCTATTATTTATTATTGGCTCAATTGTCCTGTCATGCTTTGAAAGACAGAGTTTAATAACATTAGAGATGACACAACCTGTATTCAAACCTTGTTGATGAGTGTAAATGCTTATTTTTGCTTTTCGCCAGTGTATTTGAAGTTTTATTTTTATGAACTTGACTATTGCTCTCTCTGTTCTCATGGCTCAAGTACTATACTAAAACTTAGTTGTTTAAATATTTAATCTTTATATATGTTCTTGTAAGGAGCATAGTCTCTGGGAGACTGTGCTTAAGCATGAAGCATGAATTCCTGGTCTAATGAATGTTCTGTTTATCAGGGGTAATCTCTGTTTATCTATGTTAACACAAGTCATGAAGAAATAACCAAGTCTGCTTTTCTCAAAAGATAGAGGACAGAAAAGCTCATAAAACATCTAAGAATTCCTGGTTCTCATCAGTGTGACTTCCCACCTCACAGAATACTTCCTCCTAAGAACTACGCATAAATGAGGCCTCTCCAAACCCTGTTATACTCAATATAAGCCAACAACCCTAAATACCGCAAATATAACTAGCACTAAATTCCATGACCAGCCTGAGACAACCCCCTGTGACCAATTGACTGAGAGTGACTTTCAGACTTTAAAACAGCCTCTGAAAACACTGCTCTGTTGGGGCCTGTATTGCTTCTAATTTTATTTTTCTTACTTGTTCTATTCTTTTCTATTCTTCAAGCTAAAATGAGATAAAATAAATCATACATATAATATACATGTAAAGTCTGTTTTTTTTCTTTTTAAATTCTAGTGTTCCACAGCTAAACTTCAGAGAAGTTAGATGAGCTGTCCAAATTCGAGAGCTGTTATATGATTGAGATGGGACTCCCACAAGGCAGCTTCATTACAAAGCCATCCTCTTAACGATCTGCTAAATGCCATTTGTTCGGTTACAGACAATCTTATATGGAATAAATAGTACATACGAAATGCATGTGGAATACAATATTAGGCAGCTTTTGGTTAAGACGAACAATCACCAGGCCAATCTTTTTGACCAGGATATTACTGCTGGTTTAGATGGAGGTGTATTACTCACAAGCCCTGAAAATCAACATGAGTTTGCTTTTATTACATAATAGAAGTAGATTGAAAGGAAGACCCTCCTGAGACTTCATATTTCCTATCCACAATAGCATATTTTCTTGCAGGATTTAACTTAGAATCATCCCCTTGAAGAGAAATACACACTGAATTAAATTAATCCAGTTTAGACTTATTTCAAGGAAAATATTTCAAATGGTAATTAACATAACTCAGGGCCTGTGTGACTCGACCTTATTTTAGTATATAGGTCCCAAAGTTTTCAGGATTTCTAGAATAGAAAGAAATGAACAAACAGAAAGACCTATCAAGAAAGAGTTCATAATTCTATGAGAAAGTTCATAATGAAGGATTACTAAAAATGTTTCAAATCATTCCTTAAAAGATCACAGTAGAAAATAATGTTTCATTTAAAGTAACTCTTAAAAATTAAAATTAAATAAACATAGATTATTATAAAAATCATAATTTTGGTCATTAAAAATAATATATAACAGAAATTTACTCTGTGCAATATTAAAAATAGCAATAAGACATGTTCCTTAGTCAATGGTTAGACAAATTTCCTAATTATTGACTTATGTGCTTCTTTATAAAATGTTGAAATGAATGCTAAATTATGAGGGTTAAAGAATTTCTTTATCTCCTAAAGTGAATGATCACCTTATTTTATACTTCTTCGCTAGTTGTAATTTCACAAAATTGGAATGTTTTAATAATGTGGAAATAGGCATATGGCCTAGATAATAAATTATATATATATATATTTATCCCTATTATTTATATAGTCATACATAATCTCAACCTACAGGATATAAGACAGAATGGTGTTTCTTTTTTATTCATTAGAAATGTCATGATTTGACATATTGCTTTAAGAATGAATCATGCTCTTGTTCCTCAATACATCAAGATGCCATTTGAATAAAAGATGATATACAAGGAAAAAAAAGTCACTCCACACGCAAATTAAAGAATTCTAGTATGACAAAGAGGGTGGAAGTTCTCCAGTAGCCTCTTAGCTTGGGGATGAGGTAACTGGCGCACTTAGAACATGGAGCCTGATTAGACTATTCAACTCTATGTTGGCAGACTAAGGACAGAAGGACAGGATTTCTAGTTCAAAGTCCCAAGTAAATGCAATTGTCATTTATGTGTTTACACATTGAAAGGTATGAATTGATAATTTAAGCAAGAATATTAGTGACACATTTAACACATTTTATAAATATACCTGATCTGGTTATTTTCCTAACTAAAAAATCATCTTTTTCATGATACCATTAATTTCGAAGCTGGCTTTTTATGGTTTATTCCTCAATCCTTTACTAAGGGTGCATAAAAGTAAAAAAAAATTTACAATCATCTTCAATATGATTTTATGTTTCTATTGAGTACTAATGGAAATTCATCAGATTATTTCCTAAAAAGTTGTTTATTAACTAAAATCATCATGTCATATGACAGACGCGTCTTGTTTTTGAAACCTTGGTACCAAGGAAAAGTATAAACTTTGGAACTAAGTAGCCCAAAATCAACCTAAATGAAGAATAGTTTAGTCATATTTTAATAATCATTTTTTTCTATCATTGTATCTATTGAAGGCACTGACTGAGGTGATTTAATCATTCATTTGTGCAATACATTCATTCATTCAATCATCAAGCATTCATTCAGTGCCTGTGATGGTCCTGATATTGTTCTAAACAACGAGATCTTTAGGACAGTGGTTCTGGCTTTCAAAACTTACATTGTATTAGGATGGATAAGTAAATTAGACGACAAAATAAACATGGTACAATACATGTACACAGTGACGAATATATCAGCACGTATGAAAGTAAAAAGGAAGATGGTTTGGAAGAGTTGGTGCTTGAGTTGAGTCCTTTAGGAAAAAAATAGACCTGAAAATGCATTCATTTAATTGAGGAATGAAAATGCATTCATTTAAGTTGTGGTGTAGGAGTTAGTGACTCAATGAAGACCGTATGCCATGGTCTTCAGGAATCGGAGAGCATGTTGTGGCTGCAGAAATGCTGCCAAAAGATACAAAATTAGCAATATGAAAAAGAACTTAAGGAACTGGGAGGTAGACTTGAAGATCCAATATATATCTATTATGAGTTTCTGAGGAAGTCAATTTTAAAAAGTGAGAAGAGTCAGCATACAAAGAGATTGTGTTAGGCAGAATAATGGTACTCCAGAGATGTTTACACCCTAATCCTGGGAATCTGTGACAAGGTTACATTATATGACAAAAGGAACTTTACAGATGTGATTATTGACATACATGTTGAGATGGTGAGATTATCCTAGATTATCAGGGTGGTTACAATCTAATCACATGAGTCTTCAAAGCATAGAATCTTTCCTGGCTGCAGTCAGAAAGAGAAGGAATGACAAACAGAAGAAGAATTAGAGAGATCCAATATCACAAGGACTAGACCTGCCCTTGCTGGCTTTAAAGATGGAAGAAGGAAGCCATAAACCAAAGAATGTGGGTGCCTCTAGAAAGTGAGAATAGCCTTGAATTTACAACCAGCAAGAAAATGTGGGCCTTCTGTCCTACAACAGCAAGGAATTGAATTCTGTCAACAAGCTGAATAACAAAGAAATTAATCCTAACACATAGTCTCCAGAAAGGAAGGCAATTTACCAGCACATTGATTTTAGCCAATTATATCAGTGTCTGTCCAACTTCTGACCTATAGAATTATAAGATAATAAGTTTGTTGCTATAAGTCACTAAATTTGTGATAGTTTGTTGTGGCAGCTATAAAAACTAATACAAAGTTAATACCCCAAAACTGTAGAATAATGCGGCTAAACAAATTATCATATGGCACAAAGTTGTAAAGCAAGGATTCAATCCAGGAACCCCAAAAGCAGGGCCCATTGCCTTAATAAATTGCATTATGGTAACTGAATCCCTAGAGAACAAACATTACTTTCAGGTAACTAAAGAAACTCCAAACATTATCTACACTTATATCTCCAATAAAAAACTCAAAGCAAAATAACGAAAGCCACAGATTTTCTGAAACAAGAATTTAAAACGATGGGACCAGCCTGGTTGTGTAGCGCTTAAGTTTGCACGCTCTGCTTCGTGCCCAGGGTTCGCCAGTTCGGATCCCGGGCAAGGACCCATGCACAGCTTATCAAGCCATGCTGTAGCAGGCATCCCACATATAAAATAGAGGAAGATGGGCACAGATGTTAGCTCACAGCCAATCTTCCTCAGCAAAAAGAAGAGGATTGTCAGTGGATGTTAGCTCAGGGCTAATCTTCCCCCCAAAAAATTGAAAAATGAAACAAATGTTTGCAATTAAAATAATATTATTAAAAACCAAACATGCAAAAAATATGTAAGTATATAAATGCTAATGCATATACTCTCAAAGATAACTTTTTGGAAAAGTAGACATCAAAGTTACAATTGCATAGCATTAATGATTTATCAGAAGTGATTACTGCTTAGGAAATGTACTTAATTAAAAAGAACAGCCTCCTCTCCTGTTTTAAAAAGCAGAGAATAATGTTATAAAATTGATGTTAAATAATTTTAATACATATTTGGGTAAGACAAACCTGAATTCTCCCAAGTCCAGAGTTGAAGTAAGAAATTAAGTGTAGAGAAGAAAAAAAATAGCTAAAACTGCAATTAGCCCTAAGAGCTAGGAGTTGAAATTTTAATATCCATGTGGGATAGCAGCTTTGGTTTTTGGGCCAACAAAAGGCATGAAAATTTTTATAGTGCCCCTTTATGTATAAAGCTAGTAACTTGGAATTTTAGAATTAAAAACACATCCACAGAGTTGAAAGAACACTAGAAAACTCTGGTCGACTGCCCAGAACATAACAATAAGTTGTGCTGTGTCCTAGATATAAGAGTTAAATAAAAAGTCGACTTCAAGAAGTGGCTATGAATTACATACTAGTATGTTCTGGAATAGGTCAAACTGCAAAATACAGTTAAAAATGTTCCCAGACTAGAGATATCTTTAAGATGTTAAGTAGAAACAATTTATATAACTACCAAGTACTAACATTTCTACAACCCAGTACCTGATGAATTAAACTGTAGCTGTGCTCATTTTTCTAAAAATAGATTTTATTTTCTTCAGGATAATTTTATGTTCATAGCAAAACTGACTGGAAGGTACAGAGAGTTCCCATATAACTCCTACTTCCACATACCCACAGCCTCCCCAGTTATCAACATTCGCCACCAGAGTGTTACACATTTGCAATCAATAAACCTATACTGACACATCATAATCACTGAAGGTCCATAGCTTACATCAAGATTCACTCTTGGTGTTAGTACATTATATGTGATTTTAAAATGCATGAAGACATGTATTGGAGCCAGTCTGGTGGCATAGTGGTTAAGTTTGTGCACTCTACTTTGGTTGCCCAGAGTTCACAGGTTCAGATCCCAGTCATGGACCTACATACCTCTCATCAAGCCATGCTGTGGCAGTGTCCTACATACAACATAGAGAAAGATTGGCACAAATGTTAGCTCAGGGACAATTTCCCTCACAAAAAGTTATATATACACGTATGAAGACATGTATTCATCATTATAGCATCATACAGAATAGATTCCTTGCTTAAAAAGTCCTCTCTGCTCCACTTATTCATCACCCCTTTCCCCCAACCCTTGGCATCCACTGATCTTTTACCATCTCCATAGTTTTGCCTTTTCCAGAATGTCAAATAGTTGGAATCATACGGTATGTAGCCTTTTCAAATCAGCTTCTTTTACTTAGTAATATACCCTTAAGATCCTTCCATGTCTCCATGACTTGATAGCTAATTTTTTTAGTGCTGAATAATATTCTATGTCCAGGTGTACCACAGTTTATTTGCCCATTCAACTATTGCTTGCTTCCAAGTTTGGGGATTATGAATAAAACTGCTATAAAATTCATGTACAGATTTTTTGGGTGGACATAAGTTTTCAACTCCTTTGAGTAAATATCAAGAGCATGATTGCTGGATTGCAGAGTAAGAGTATGTTTAGATTTGTTAAGAAGCCACCAAACTGTCTTCCAAAATGGCTGCACGCTTTTGCATTCCCACTAACAATGAAGAAGAGTTCAAGTTGCTCTACAACCTTACTAGCATTTAATGCTCTCAGTGTTTTGGCTTTGGGGCATTCTAATAGATGTGTAGTAGTATTTCATTGTTTTAATTTGCAATTCCCTAATGACATACAATATTGAGCATCTTTATATACTATGCGCCATCTGTATATCTTCTTTGTAAGGTGTCTGTTCAGATCTTTTGCCCATTTTTTAATTGAGTTGTTTGTTTCTTTATTGATGATTTTAAAGTCTTCTTTGTCTATTTTGGATAACAATCTTTTATCAAGTATGTCTTTTACAAATATTCTCTCCCAGTTTATCTTTTTTTTTTTTTGAGGAAGATTAGCCCTGAGCTAACTACTGCCAAGCCTCCTCTTTTTGCTGAGGGATACTGGCCCTGAGCTAACATCCATGCCCATCTTCCTCTACTTTATACATGGGATGCCTACCACAGCATGGCTTTTACCAAGCGGTGCCATGTCCGCACACAGGATCCCAACCAGTGAAGCTTGGGCCACTGAGAAGCGGAACATGCGAAGTTCACCACTGCGCCACCAGGCCAGCACCACAGTTTGTCTTTTTATTCTCTTAATTTTGTCTTTCACAGAGCAAAAGCATTTTTTTTAATTTTAATGAAGTCCAGCTTATAAATTATTTCTTTCCTGGATCATACCTTTAGTGTTATATCTAAAAAGTCATCAGCAAACCCAAGGTCATCTAGATTTTCTCCTATATTATCTTCTAGGAGTTTTATAATTTTGATTTTTCATTTAGATCTATGATCCATTTTCACTTAATTTTGTGAAGGTGTGCAAGATCTGTATCTATATTCATTGTTTGGCAAGTGGAAGTCCAGTTGTTCTAGCACCATTTTGTGAAAAGATTATCTTTGCTTCTTTGTCAAAGATCAGTTGACTATATTTAGGGGTGTCTATTTCTGACCTCTTTATTCTTTCCCATTGATCCATTTATCTATTCTTTCACCAATACCTCACTATCTTGATCACTGTAGCTTTATGGTAAGACTTGAAGTCAGGTAGTGTCAGTCTTCCACTTTTATTCTTCTCCTTCAATAGTGTGTTGGCTGTTCTGAGTCTTCTTCCTTTCCAAATAAACTTTAGAATCAGTTTGTTCATGTCCACAAAATAACTTTCTGATATTTTGACTGAAATTGCATTAGATTTATAGATCAAGTTGGACATAACTGACATCTCAACAATATCAAAATTTCCTATTAATGAACATGGAATATCTTTCCATTTATTTTTCTTCAATTTTATTCATCAGAATTTTGTAATTTTCCTGTTACAGATCTTGACATATTTTGTTAGATTTATACCTAAGTATTTCATTTTGGGAGAGGGTGGTAATGTTAATGATATTGTGTTTTTAATTTAAAATTCTAAATATTCATTCATTCATTCCAAATTTTTTGATACAACTACAAACCCAACAATGATACAATTGATCATTAAATTCAGCAAGCAGAGCAAATAATAGTATTACCTCAAGAACTTCACATAACTGGATAATAAAAAAATCTTTAAACATATTTTGTATGAATGAAGAATAGAGCAATTTTCTTAAAGGAATAAAATAAAATTTAAAGAAGATGTAATCATTAGAGTCAAAGCTCAAGGTATGAGCCAAATAGCAGATCTGACATAAATGTACATAGAACTGGTGCTATGGAAAAAATATCTAAAGGAGAATGCCAGAACATATAAAAACAAGTTACTGAGAGAAATAGAGTCTCGACTATGAAGAAGGAAAACAAAAAAGAAGTGGAGATGCAGGCTCGAGCCTCACCCTCAATGACTATCTTGTGAATTCAAGAGTAACAAATCCTCAAACATCATGGTGATTGAATGAAAGATATAGATCTCAGACTGAAGCCATGCAATTGATTCTTGTGTATACTGCATAAGAATCAAAAGTACAACCTAACATTGTAATAAAACAATAGGACTCCAAAGAAAACAGAAATTTAAAAAGAGTCAGCTAATAAAGACAAATAAACAAAAATAAAACTGAGTCTTCTCAGGAGCAAAGATAAATGTCAGAAGTCAATGTAATTAGATACTTGTAATATCTGAGGTGAGGATGGAGATGATGATTCATTTTAGACTTTATCAACTAAAATACATGCTAAAATATTTAGGGAAATAGACTTCTGGTTTCATCCCAGGAAACAGAAAGCTGTAAAGAGAATTTCTCACACCCTAAGAGTTAGAAAAAGTTTGATAACCTACAAATTCATGACTTTTCCTGAACTCAGCAGACTTGAGCTCAGAAGACAACAAACTCTTCTGGAATATAAGGAAATCCAAGGCAAGACAGGCATGAGTGCTGGCTCATCTGTGGCAGTGGAAGAAAATGGAGGCCACCCTAGAAGCCTCTCTTCTTACCTAAGAAGAATTCAGTTAAAGTGTTTAACACATTTCTGAAGACTGAAGATGGGCTAGCACATGAGTATAGAACCCCTAAGAGCTGCAGATACAAGGGTAATGCACAGGCACTTGTAGGCTTCAGACTCCATGGACCTCACCAGGTATTCATAAAAAAAGTTGGGACAAGGGAGGGAGATTAGAATAAACTTATAATAGAGGTGTTGGTCAGTTGGAGGAATGTGGTTAAAAATGTTTGAAAGACATAAAACTTTACCTGGGCCTTTCTCCTCTAAGAAACAAAAGTCTTAAGTCACTGGGAAAGAATAGGAAACTGTTACCTTGAATGACACAGAAGAAGACCTACTGAGGGGGAGGGAACAATAAAGGAGGAAAAAAGTCCTGCTACCCCTGGGGATTGGACAGAAAACTGTCCTGGGCCCAAACCACAAGATAACACTTGCCACTTTGGGAAGGGCACAATCAGCAACTTAGGGGTCACAAAGTCTGACCAAGAGAAGAAAGAATCCTTTTACTCACAATGCTAATTTAGCAAGAACCAAGGAACTAGAATTAGTAGTCTGTTACTAGAGGATGGGGCAAGAGTACGTAGAGAGGTACTTTCTAGAGTACCGGTTTACAGGGAGGTCCTAAAACTTAGGCTAGAGAGGAATAGTGATGGAGACCCTCTAGCAAACCAATGTGTACCCTAAGCCCAAGAGAACGCTAGAAGAATTTGAAGCCAGTGTTCCACTGAAGGATACCACTGCAACATCAAAATCTAAACACAGCTCAACTCTGGATTAGATTGACTCAAACTCCCACACTAATGACCTAGCAGATGAAGGGAAGTCACCGCTAAAAAACATAAACACTCTTGATTTCTGTATCTCTTGATCTACACAAAATTTATCATAGTCAATAAAAAAGTCTTATCATAGTCAAAAAAAAAAAATCTTGCAAAAAAGCAAGATTAACAGAACAAAACTCTAAAGTTAGCCAGATGTTAAACTTATCAGACAGGGAATGTAAAATAACTATGATTAATATATAAAAAGCACTAGTGGAAAATGTTTACAATGTGTAAAAAAGGTAGAGAACTTCAGAGAAAAGAAACTATATGAAAGGGTCAAAAGAACATGCCTAAAAAAGCAAAGCAAAACAAAACTTGATAACAGAGATAAAGAATTCTTTCAAGAAATTCATCAGGAGACTTGACACAGTTGTGGAAAAATAAGTGAACTTAATGATAGAACAATGAAAACTACTAAAATTAGAGCACAGAAAGGAACGAGAATGGGAGAAAAAACACAAAAGGACAGAGCTTCCAAGAGATGTGTGAAAATATCAAATGATCTAACATATGTGTAATTGAAATCCCGGGAGGAGAACATACACAGAACAAAAGAAACATAGGAAGAAATAATGGCCACGATTTTCCGAGAATAATGAAAATCCTCAAAATGCAGCCAAGAAGCTCAGAGACCCCAAGTAGAATGAATATTCCCCAAATCACACTAACATACAGTGTATTCAGACTTCTAAAAATCAAAGATAAATTGAATATCTTTATTGCAGTGATTAAAAAGGAAATGTTACATACACAGAAACAAAGAAAAGAAATATAACAGATTTCTCATTTGAAAAATTCAAGAAGACAGAGTATATAAAATGAAACACACACACACAAACAACAACTGCTAACCCACAGGAAAATATATTTCAAACGTGAAAGAGAAATAAAGACTGCTTAAGAAAAACTCAAGTTGAGAGAATTCATTTGCAGCAGACCTGCAATACAAAAGAGTTGAAAAAATTTATTTTGTAGGAAGCATTAGGATATCAGTTAAGAATTTGAATCTACATGAAAACAAAAATCCCTCACAATGTTTAAAATGAACGTAAACGTAAAAGCTTATCTTATTATTATCACTATTTTAAATCTCTAAAACATAATTGAGAGAAACTGATGTCAGCATCATGGCAGAGTGAACTTGCCCAGGATTCTCTCCCCTCCAAAATACAATGAAAAGGGACATCCTTACTCCAATAGAGGACCTCCTAACATAACACAAAAAACATTGGAGAGACATGTCACCTTACAATGGAGGGCAGAGAGGCTGGAGACCCCTCAGAGGAGCTGGAATGGAGTAAGAGAGAACATCACTGCCTCCCATAAAGACTGATATCCATGACCACCGGAGGCTCCAAAAGAGAAGGAATGGGGGAGAGGATGATCATTTGCAGGAACATCAAGGGCCCCTGAGGGCCTGTGCAGCCTAGAAAGAAGCCTTCTACCTCAGCAAGAGCTTTCACGGGGGATGACCTCATCAAGCCAACACCCAGGAGAGCAGATAGCAAGAGCAGAGCGAGAAAGCCTGGATCGCACACAGGAGAAAGTTCAGCTCCCCCAGCCCACCAAACCACTCCACTGTTTGGGATGTCTGCTGAAGGTGGAGGGTCTTGATCCCCTCACACAGCTCTTGATCCCCACCCATTGGAGATAGGCAGTAACTGCAACCAAGTAATATCAAGATGTGTAGGAACCAAAACATCTCCTCTAGCAATATCAAACACTATATTAAATCTCCAGACCAGAAAGAAAGCAACAAGTACCCAGAAATCCATCCTGAGGAAACAAATATGTAATCTAAATTACAATGAATTCAAAATAGCTGTCATTAAAAAACTAAACGAGGTAAAAGAGAATGTAGAGAAACAATTCAATGAGTTCAGGAGCTACTTCACAAAAAGGATTGAAACTATAAAGAAGAATCAATCAGAAATATTAGAGATGAAAGACACAACAGAAAAGATAAAACAAAATACAAATTCCCTGAATGCTTGAGTGGACGTTATAGAGGATCATATCAGCATAATAAAAGATAGACATGTTGAAATGCTCCAGACAGAGGAGGAGAGAGAACTAAGATTAAAAAGAAATGAAGAAAGACTCAGAAATATCTGACTCAATTAGGAAATGTAACATAAGAATTATAGGTAGTCAAGAAAGAGAAGAGAATGAGAATGGAGCAGAAAACAGGTTCAAAGGAATAATACCAGAGAACTTCCCAAACCTAGGGAAAGGGAGGGAAATCCATGTGGAAGAGGAATCCAGATCTCCTAGATATGTGAATGTAAAAAGATCTACTGCAAGGCTTATAGTATTAAAACTGGCAAAAATGAATGGCAAAGAAAGAACACTAAGGGCAGTAAGGCAGAAGAAAATAAGCAACAAAGGAACTCCTATCAAGCTTTCAGTGGATTTCTCTGCAGAAACCTTCTAAGCTAGGAGAGAATGGAATGACATACTCAAATCTTTGAAAGACAAAAATTTTCAGCCAAGAATACTCTATCCAGCAAAAATGTCGCTTAGATATGATAGAGAAATAAACACTTTCCCAGACAAACAAAAGCTAAAGGAGTTCATAGCCATGAGAACCCCCCTACAAGAAATCCTCAAGACAGCCCTCATATCAGAAAAAAAAGGGAGAAAGGGGTTACAAAGCATGGAGTAAAGAGATAAATAGTTTGACAGAATCAGAATAGGATAGCAAATACTCAAGTATAGCATTAAAGATAACAGGGAAGGAAAACACCAAAAACAAAAACAATCTTGTGAATTTAACCACAGACTCACAACACAAGATGGAATAAGATGTGAGAGAAACAACTTGAGAGGGGAGGCGGAGAAGGACTGAATCAATTTAGATTAAGGAAACAAGAAGCCATCAGAAAATACAAGATTCTGAATACAAACCTCACAGTAAACACTAAACAAAAAAGCAGAACAGAGACACAAATAATAAATAAGGAAAAAAAACAAAGAAACACATCATAAAAAATTACATAATTCAATGGGTAGAGCAAAACACACAGGATGAGAAACAAAGGAAATGCAGGACAACAGGAAAATGAGAGATAAAATGACAGCATTAAGCCTTCATATATCTATAATCACCCCAAACGTAAGTGGATTGAATTCTCTAATAAAAAAACACAGAGTGACAAGATGGATTAAAGAACAAGAGCCAAAAATATGCTGCCTCCAGGAAACACATCGCAGGTACAATGACAAATACAGGCTCAGAGTGAAGGGATGGAAGACAATACTCCAAGTTAATGGCAAACAAAAGAAAGAAGGTATTGCAGTACTTATATTAGACAAAGAAGACTTCAAGATAAGACAGATAAAGAGAGTCAAAGAGGGGCAGTATGTAGTGATCAAAGGGACACTCCATCAGGAAGAAATAACACATAAATATCTATGCACCCAACACAGGAGCACCAAAGTTGAGAAAGCAGCTATTAACATACCTATAAGAAGATATTAATAACAACACAATAATATTAGGGGACCTCAACACTCCACTCACATCATGGAGAGATCATCCAGACAGAAAATCAATAAGGAAACAGTAGAATTAAATGAAAAGCTAAACCAGTTAGACTTAATAGACACACATAGAACACTCCATCCAAGAACAGCAGAATACACGTTCTTCTCATGTGTGCACAGAACATTCTCAAGGATAGACCATGTGTTGGGAAACAAAGCAAGCCTCAATAAATTTAAGAAAATTGGAATAATAGCAAGCATCTTTTTCAATCGCAATGCTGTAAAGCTACAAATTGATTACAAGAAAAAAGCTGAGAAAGGGACAAACATGTGGAAACTAAACAAACAACATGCTATTGAACAAGCAATGGATTATTGAAGAAACTAAAAGAGAAATCAAAAATGTCTGGAGACAAATGAAAATGATAACATACCATACCAACTCATATGAGATGCAGCAAAAGCTGTATTAAGATGGAAATTCATTGCAATGCAGGAACAACTTAACAAACAAGAAAAATCTCAAATTTCACCTAACTGAATTAGAGAAAGAACATACAAAGCCCCAAGCCAACAGAAGGAGAGAAATAATAAAAATCAGAGCAGAAATAAAAGCTATTGAAACAAAAAAGGCAGTAGAAAGGATCAATGAAACAAAAAGCTGGTCCTTTGGGAAGATAAATAAAATTGACAATCCCTAGCCAGATTTATAAAGAACAAAAGAGAGAAAGCTCAGATCAACAAAATTAGAAATGAAAGAGGGGAAATAACAACGGACACCACAGAAATTTAACGGACTAGAAGAGAAGACTACAAAAAACTATATGCCAACAAAATGGATAATCTACAGGAAATGAATAAATTTTTAAACTCTTACAACTTCCCAAAGCTGAATCAAGAAGAAACAATCTGAATAGACCAATCACAAGGAAAGAGATTGAAACAGTAAGCAAAAATATCCCAAAGAATAAAAGCCCAGGACCAGACAGCTTCCCTGGAGAATTCTACCAAACTTTCAGAGAGGATGTAGTACATATCCTTCGCAAGCAATTCCAAAAATTATGGAAGATGGAACACTTCCTAACACATCTACAAGGCCAATATCACTCTGAAACCAAAGCCTGACAAGGACAACACAAGAAAGGAAAACTACAGACCAATATCGCTGATGAAGATAAATGCAAAAATCCTCAACAAAATTTTGGCAATCCCAATTCAGCAATACATCAAAAGGATGATACACCACGATCAAGTGGGATTTATACCAGGAAAACAGGGATGGTTCAACATCTGCAAATCGATCAACGTGATACACCACATTAACAAATTGAGGGATAAAAACCACATGATCATCTCAATAGATGCAGAGAAATCATTTGAAAACATATTTTATGATAAAAACTCTTAACAAAGTGGGGATAGAAGGAAATTACCTCAACATAATGAAGGTTATATATGACAACCCACAGCCAACATCGTATCATACTCACTGGGCAAAAACTGAACACCATCCCCCTGAGAACAGGAACAAGACAAGGATGCACCCTATTATCACTCTTACTCAACATAGTACTGGAAGTTTTGGCCAGAGCAATTAGGCAAAGAAAGGAATAAAAGGTATCCAAACAGGGAGTGAAGAAATGAAACTCTCACTGTTTATAGACAACATGATCTTATATATAGAAACCCCAAAGAATCCATCATGAAACTAATAGAAATAGTTAACAGCTACAATAAAGTTTCAGGGTACAAAATCAACTTACAAAAATCAGTTGCTTTTGTATACTCTAATAACAAACTAACAGAAAGAGAACTCAAGAATACATTTCCATTTACAATCGCAACTAAAACAAGAAACTAGGAATAAATTTAACAAAGGAGGTGAAGGACTTGTATTATGAAAACTATAAGACCATTACTGAAAGAAATTGATAATGACATAAAGAGATGGAAAGATATTCCATGCACATGGATTGGAGGAATAAACATAGTTAAAATGCCCATATTACCCAAAGCAATCTACAGATTCAGTGCGATCCCAATCAGAATCCCAGTTGACGTTCTTCATGGAAATTGAGTAAAGAATACGAAAATTCATATGGGGCAACCAAAGTCCTTGAATTCCTAAGGCAATCCTGAGAGAAAAGAACAAAGCTGGAGGCATCACAATCCCTGACTTCAAAATGTACTACAAAGCCATAGTGATCAAAATGGCATGGTACTGGTACAAAAACAGGCACACAGATCAATGGAAGAGAACTAAAATCCCAGAAATAAACCACACTTCTACAAACAGCTAATCTTCAACAAAGGAGCCAGGAACATACAACGGAGAAAGGAAAGTCTCTTCAGTAAATGGTGTTGGCAAAACTGGACAACCACTTTCAAAAGAATAAAAGTAGACCGTTATCACATGCCATACAAAAAAGTAGCTCAAAGTGGATCAAAGACTTGAAGATAAGTCCTGAAACCATAAACTCCTGGAAGATAATATAGGTAGTACACTCTTTGACATCGAACTTAAAAGGATCTTTTCAAATAACTTGTGTTCTCAGACAAGGGAAGTAAAAGGAAAAATAAACAGTGAGAGTTCATCAGACTAAAGAGCTTCTGCCACACAAAAGAACCTAGGACTAAAACAAAGAGACAACGCACCAACTGGGAGAAAATATTTGCAAATCGTATATCTGACAAGAGGTTAATCTCTATAATATATAAGGAACTCACACAACTGAACAATTAAAAAACAAACAGCCCAATTAAAAAATAAGCAGAGGAGACGAATAAACATTTTCCCAAAGAAGATACACATATGGCCAATAAGCACATGAAAAGATGTTCAACATCGCTAATCATCAGGGAAATGCAAATCAAAATTACACTAAGATACCACCTTATGCCTGTTAAAATGGCTATAATCACTAAGAGTAAAAATAACAAATGTTGGAGAGGGTGTAGAGAGAAGGAAACCCTCATACACTACTGGTGGGAATGCAAACTGGTGTAGCTACTATGGAAAACAGTATGGAGATTCCTCAAAACACTAAAAATAGAAATACCATAAAACCCAGCTATCCCACTCCTGGGTATCCCAAACAACTTGAAATTAACAATCCAAAGTAACACATGCACCCCTATGGTCAGTGCAGTACTATTCACAATAACCAAGACATGGAAACAATCCAAGTACCTATTGACTGATGATTGGATAAAGAACATGTGGTATATATATAAAATGGAATACTACTTAGCCATACAAAAAGACAAATTCATCCCATTTGCAACAACATGGGATGACCTGGAGGGAATTAAGTTAAGCGAAATAAGCCCGTGTGAGAAAGACAAACACCAGACGATTTCACTCATGTGGAATATGAACAAACATATGAACAAAGAAAACAGTTCAGTGGTTACCAGAGGAAGGGGGAGCAGGCACAGGGGGTGAAGGGGAGGACTTATGTAGTGACAGTCAAGAAATAATGTACAACTGAAATCTCACATTGATGTGAACTATTATGAACTCAATAAAAAAGTAATTCAGAATTAAAAAAATCTATTCTGATCACATTGAACTTTCAATTAGAGATTTTAGTATTTAGTCCAGCAGGATTTTATGTAATTATCAACGTTGAATAGTTTTGTTTTTGTCTCTTTTTGTTGTTGTTCTCCTGTTCCTCTTTTCTTGACTTTATTTGGGTTAATTATAGGTGTATTTTTAGAATTCTACTTATTGAGTTTGCTTGTTTTTTTGTGTTTCCAAGCTTTTCATTAATCTGTGGCCACCTTAGTCATTTAGGAACTACACAGCCATTGAGAAACAAAATCTATCTTAAATCTTCGTAGGTTCACCCCTACAGCTTGTGATGCTGCCATGTTTCCATACCCTACCAGAATGTGTCTGAGCCATGAGAAGACAGAAGAAAAGTTGTGTGTGTGTAAGGAGTGGTGGGTGAAGGAGGTGCTGATGTAAATAAGAACATATTTGTTATCACTGGCTTTGAGCAAAAAGAATGACAATAAAAATGTCTCCCCTTGTGTTTGTCCTCCATCATAAAGACTGTTTAAACATATAAACAAATTATAAGATTTTACTTATAAACAAATCAAAACTTTTTTTTTCAAAATGTGTGCAATCATACTATCACAGCCAAAGTGGCATGGATGTTTAGATTGGAGTAGGGAAGGATTTTCCAAAATACAGTGATTACTGTTTTCAAATAATTTGCATTCCTAGTTAATGATCCTCTCTTAAGGATTATAATGGATAGAATGAAGGTAAGGATTTTCTATGCCTCCAAGCTTTGTTTAAAGTGAAGTGCAAAATTATTTTTTTTCATGTTGATTCATTTACGTAGTTTTGCAAGGAGATAGAAGAAGATGATAGGATTGACCTGGAAGCACATTTTTCTCCCTATCTTTATCAGGGAGTATTTCAGTCATCTTCAGTTTGATTTATTTGCTCTGGCTTTGGCATAATTTGCCGTTAGAGAGATGGAGCAGTGTTTTCTGTTCCAATGGAGACATAATCTTCTCTTTTGTAATCTTGCCAGTAAGTACAGTGTAAGTAGGTAACACCAATTAAGTTTTGCCCCTTATTAAATCATAGGAGTAGAGAGATATTCAAAACTTGAGAAATTTATGATTTGGAGTTCTGTATTTTTTGGGAGAAAAACCCCCTCCTTCTTATGGTATAAAGAGCTGCATAGCAATTAGCTTTTGAATGAAGTTGATTTACACCCTGAATCTGTAAATGTGCTATATTGATTTGTATTTGGCAAGTAATATTTAAGACACTGAAAATACTTTGCTAAAAAGATAGTATTAGAAATACCTGAATATTCTATTCATTCTTCTTGATCCTCTCTGGCAGCATAAACAATTGATAACTGTGAATGAATTTGTTCCATTTTCCCTTAGAAATTTATTGGTATTTCCCTTGTAGTATTTCTGCCTTCCGACTTTTTTCTCTTTTCATTTTATGGTGTCACTTTATTTCTTGCAGTTTTTTGTTTGGCTAAATTTAAGGCCTTTTTTTCTGTGTTCTTACCTAGTCTATATTCCTTCAACTGTCCTTTCATTTACACCTGTGATTACATTATTCATTCTTTACCAAAAATTAAATTTTCTTTTCCTTATAATACTATACCTTGCTCTCAAAATCACCAGTATTCATACTTACTTTAATCCCAGTAATGCTCCTTATTGGTGAAAATTCTTAAAAATATGTATTCTGGGTAAAATAACTTTATTACACCTTTGTTCGTTTTTCAAACTGAGCATAAATGAGGCTATATTGAGGTTTAGTAAAAATGTAATTACTAATTTAATTATTTTCCATTTTCGTGCTACTTTGAGTTTTCTGTTACCTCAAAAGAGTAGGAAAAAATGTCAGTATTTTAAATGGTTTCACTTCTTTAATATTCACTTTGTTTAAGTAATAAAGGAAGCATCCATAAAAGACTGAAAATACTTCTTCAAGGAATTGTATTCTAATTTTGTAATGTCAATAGATCTGGAAAGTATAATGTTAAGCTTAATGCCTTGCAGATTTGAAGTATTCATTTAAGTTTCAGAATGCCTTTTGTAACAAAAGGTTCTAGATTCAGAAGGGAAAAGACCAAGTTTACACTGCTGGCTCTGCTATTGCCTAGATGTTACTATTTCTATATGGGCAATGGTTATTGCTAAAAGAAATACACACTTCTTGGAAGTGACACACAAGTCTCTAAGGCCACTATGGAACCAATACACAGTCTACAGCTGTGCATCACAAGAACAATAATAAAATGCATCTACATTTGTAAATTAATGTGTACAATAATTATCAATACAGAAAAATAGAAAATTTCATATTTTGGTAATATTTTTATAAAGAAATTCTATGTCATATTCTGTCACTGATAGATGATACTTACATCCCAAAATAGTTGTGTTGTCTCTTGACAGCAAATATTATCAAGAAAAGTTAAGTGAAATCTCCTTGAAAGTGAAGATTATAAGTTTCTCATTACAGTAACTTCCAGGCCAAGTACTCTATTTTATCTTAACTTATTTTTTGTAAATATAGGCCATCTTACACCTAAAAAAATATATGTATATATAATTTAATAATTGTCTATACAGGGACAATAAGAAAGAAAAAAAGCCTGGGTACTGTAAATGAGTGTATATGTGTTTTTCCTTAGTAAGCAAATATCTACACGTATGTATGTGACATTTACATAACAATAGCATCTTTCCCTTTTTGGGAAGTACTACTAGAACAAACCATGTTGTGTTGGCTGTCAATCACAGATCCTTACTCTCTTGCCACAGAGGTAGACTCATTACATAAGGTGATACAATCAGAGCTCACCATTAAAGGGCTGTAATGACATAGTTCAAAAAGGGCATGTAAGCTTAATCTTTGTTTGAAATCTTGTGTTAGGATAATTTCTTGTCTTATAAATTTCACTTTCCCAGAAACAGTAGTTAGGGATTCATTTCCCCAGCTTTACTTACATTAGGTCACGGAAATGTGTTTAAAGTTTTGTCAGCCAGACTCATCCATGGGAGATGTCAATCAGAAATAAACACTATGAGGATGCTGCTGCCACAGAGAAGCTATTTTCTAGACATAAGTGTAGCAGAGCAGTGACAGATGTGGCAGAAATACTGATCTCTCCAGTTTACATCAGCTTTGCAAGCTCTGGTATCTATGACCAACAGTGGGGGAAATGGGGCCTTGGTTGGCCATTACCTGGCTGGTTCAAAGCCCAACTCAAGGGCTCTTATGAAAAGTAACTGGGCTCTTCATACTTTATATTTATTGCTAAGCTAGTCAGAGTCCATTCTGAAATTCGCAACTTTAACTTCTACTTATAGAGATATTTGATTATGAAAATCTAGTGCAACTGCCAATCATATAACCCTCCTTTGTGGAAAAAATGGGTTTAAAACAAGCAAAAATATAGAAAAATGTATTGATAAACCATAATCAGAGATCTGAGTGCCTCTACAGCAACTAATTGTATGTACCATCATTTGTCTTTTTTAAATATGTTTTTTACTTAGGTTTTTTAAAGTTGTCTTGTTACATATGAAGTACAGTCAGTCCTCCCTATCTGCAGGTTCCACATCAGTGGATTCAACCAACTTGCAGATGGAAAGACCCATCATGATTGCATCTGTACAGACATTTTTTAGATCATTATTCTCTAAACAATATAGTATAGCAACTATTTATATAGCATTTACATTGTAACAGGTATCGTAAGTGATCTAGAGATTATTTAAAGTATACAGGAGGAGGTTATAAGCAAATACTTCACCATTTTATGTACAAAAGACTTGAGCAGCCTCAGATTTTGGCATCCTAGGGGGTCGTGGAACCAATTCCCTGGAGATACAGAGGGATGACTGGAATGCTTAAATTGCCACTATATTCAGAAAAGATAAAACTGTTGCATGTAGATTTCAGTAAATAACTATTGAAGAATTAATAAATGAGTAAATTAGTGAATTTATATTGTAGTACAAGTTAGAATAAAATTATTACATTATGATCTTAATTGATATGAGACTTCATTCTACTGCCAGCTAATACCTGCCTCTGAAGAAAATGGTGATTTACGATCCCAAATCAGAGTGTGGAGACTCTCACATAATAAGATATGTCATTTCTTATGGTTCTTTTTCTGATTACCTAATCTATTTGGATATATGATGAAAAGAATTATGCCATATACATTTATGTATTCTAAGTATTTTGATAAAGCAATAATAGTTATAGAGAGACTTTGCAAAATCTACACAAGACAAAAATGATTAGTTTTTGATTTTGCTACATACGTTTTCAGATTTAAAGCATTGGTTGATCCAGTGCTAATTCTCTGCCTCTTATGTCAAGCTTAAGAGTGGAATTAAGACCTTTGCTATGATACAGCAACTTGGGCAGTAGACCAATGAGGAGCATACTCCAGTTCTGATGACAGGAATAAAATAGGAACTTTAAAAGAAGGTTGCATCTTATGTTCTCCTCTTTGAGTGGTCCTTTGAAATTTCACTCATTTTAAGCTATTCTGGAACAAACAACCAAAGTTAGGGGCACAGCTCTAGTTAAGCAGTTGTCCTTGAAGACTTACTACCGCCCATTGCAGCTATCACAAGTTAAACCCATTGTGAATGGGGGTATCTTAGACCATGAGAATGTTCTACTTTGAATTCTGTTATCTGCCCAGGCTGCACTCTTTACTTCCCTTCTTTAGTAATGAGTACAATAGCAATCGGTTTGTGTAAATATTCATTTACTATTTTGTTTTGTTTTTCTGCTAGTCTCTAAATTCTATATCATCAGAGATGGAATATATTACATTCACTACAGAATCTCCAACATCCAGCTGCTACATATCATACGACAGGAATGCAAAAAGTGAATGGTGAAAGAATTAGCAGGCATAAATAAATTTTTCTACTGCATACAGTCAACAGGTCTGTTCCACAAAAGCTATAGTGTTTAAAATACTGAATTCAAAACATACCTTTTATTCCTTTTGCTGGTTACTCATCATGACACGTATTTTGAATAAGACCATAGAGAGAATGGATAAGTATAATACTATACTAGCAGCATGGCCAGTATTTAAAAGAAAACACAATCATTACATGACTGAGTAATGCATAATATAGCATAATATATTATGTAATACAACATACTGTTAGCCTAATAGGAGTTTTTGCAAACAACTAAAATAAAGTAGGCATGTATTTTAAAGCAGTCAGTCTATTATTTATGTTTGCTGAAGGTTAGAGTGTTTTTAAGTTTCTTAACTACAAAACATAAGTCAAGCTTCACTATCTTGGGTCATCAGCAATTTTCAATTGTCTCTGTATTTACAAATGTTTGCTTCAACTAGCAGTTTCAATTGTTTAAACAGAATGAATCGGTACAGTTGCTTTTTCAATTGTTCTGCAAGGAAAACTATCCACATTTTCCAGATGAAAATACCACCAAAGCAAGCAATCACGTGCATAGCAATTATTCCAATTTACATGTCCCAGATTTGACTATTTCTGCTTTGAAAATTTCCATACTTATTATTTCTTATTTTGGCATAATGTTTATCAAAGATACTATCTCCATCTAAATTATTCTATCAGTAAAGGATTAGTTCAAAATTGCATCATTTCACTATTTTAATCATATTATTCCTTTTACCGTGCAAACAATAATGTGCACTTTTCTGCTATCTGACAAGCCAGCTCATTCAAATGTTGTTTTACCTAAAAGCTGCTATGCCTCACGCCTAGTAGACTTCAAAAAAATAACAAATATGTAGGTTGTCACATATGTAAATGAAAGGCTGCTTTGCCACCAGAAGTCTCAGCATATATTGTTTTATTACTCTAAAATGAAAAGCAGGACTTCTAGCTATTTAGAAAGTAACAAACTATTACTTAGATGGACAATCAGATTGATAGTGATATGCCAGCCCCAACTATTTAACCACCATAAAAAATTCTGCTATTGCAATCAAAGTTTTGAATCAAGAAAATGAATATTTTTATTACAGAGACATAGTGTGTGCCTCGGATAAAAGTAATTGCTAACGACCTAGAGGGATGATTATGTAGATGAATGCAGCTTTGTTTTCAAAAACTTAAGATTTTGTTAAGATCTTTTTCCAAAGTACTAAGCAGACATAGCTTAATAATATGAGTAATTTAAAAGAAACTTTAGAGATGTAATTCATCATGCATCTATTGTTTTCTGACTCAATCTTGCACTTAAAAACATTTAAAGTTCACAATGTTCTACTTTTTCAGTAATTAACTAGCTCCTTTTAAAAAAATGGTGTGCCATTATTGTTATCCACTTTCAGAGAAAAAGAGCTAATTGAACTCAAGCAATATGGGTATGATTAAAATGCTACGGGCCAGAGGATTTGTATTTTTCATTAAACACTAGAATGGAAAATGGTAGACGGAGTTCACCATGATTATGTTATCATAACATAAGTTGTGAAAAGTAGATTTCAAGATTTTTTATGTTGGTCATCATCTATCTATTTTTTGGCATATAGAAACAACAAAGATTCTCTTAAAAACATTTCCAAGAACCTGAAAAACTGTAGTTATCTCCTTTCATTGTCATCATTGTTCATTATGTTTTAACAGTAATAAATTAGGAAATTAGGTATATCCTGTCAAATGCCCATGTGTTCAGTTTTTTATTTTGATGAATAATCTTAGTGCAGCACAGATTTAAGGAACAATTAGGTATCCAGATTGTATCATCACTTTGTGTTCAGAAATTTATGTGTAAGTTTAGTCTCAAATTGGTTAGTTCTGAGAAGCAGGGTAAAAATATTGGGTCATAGGTACCCATACAACTGTAAATCTATTGTAAAAGTAATGCTAAAATAGGAGTATTTCAAATTTCAAATACGAGGCCAGAAAAATATTCTTTTTGTTCTTTAAGAAGTAAGGAATTTATACAAGAAAGTTGTGATTGTGTAAAAGGAGAAAAAAATAAAAGAGAAACAGTAAGGGAAGTAATGTTTAGTGTAGATCTGCCTATCCGGGGCTGAATTCTTCGCAGATGCCTCACACTGTTTAATTTTCACAATAGCCCACAGAGGGAGAAATGATTATACCCATTATGCAGGTGAGGAAATCAGAGACTTGAAAACTGCTTATCATTCAAAACTCATAAATGGCAACTCTGAGATTTAAATATATACCTGTTTTAAATTTTGCTTTTCATTATACAACATGGCTATAATGTATCTAAAATTCTTTTGCCACTTAAGAATGAAAGACACTTATTCTAATAAATCAAGTTGACTTATTTTGCTCTCCTATAGAAAAAAAAGGGTGAATCTGAATAGGGAGGATGTAGAGGAGAATGGTGGTAGCTGGGAGAAAGCACACATTTTGGAATTAGACACTAATTAGTGTCATTAGTTTAATATCCATATCCAAAAATATCAATACAGTTTAGCCATTATGCATTCTACTGGTTTTATTTTCATGCATAATATTTTGGAAAAAAAATGTGGTCATAAGCCACCATGTTCTCCTTCAATTTCCTCCACTCTTTCAAATCAGATTGACTGAACACTAAGAGTTTTAATCTAATTTGGTATAAAGTAAATAATTTTGTCCCAGCTTTTATCATTTTTGTGTGTGTGTGAGGAAGATTGGCTCTGAGCTAACGTCTGTTGCCAATCTTCCTCTTTTTGCTTAAGGAAGATTGTCATTGAGCTAACATCTGTGCCAATCTTCCTCCATTTTATGTGGGATGCCTCCACAGTGTGGCTTGATGAGTGGTGCTAGGTCTGTGCCTGGGTCTGTGCTAGGTCTGAATCTGCTAACCCCAGGCTGCTGAAGCAGAGGGCACAAACTTAACCACTACACCACTGGGCCAGCCTCAGCTTTTGCCATTATAGAAGCATGTAGAGAGGGGCTATTGGTAATAGTATTTAGAAAGTATTATTACATCAAAGCCCTGTTTGTGCCTTTTTGGTACTCCAGGAAGTTTTCCAAATAGCACCTGGACTAGAGATAGTTCTTATTTTCTCCAAAATGTGACAAAGCCAGTTTCATTTTCTGATTTTATTTTCTGATCTCAAGTGACTTGTTGAAACATATTACTTAGAATTAAATTGGCCTCAATTTAAAAATTAAATCTGACAACAAAAAACTTGAGCTTGTCACTTACAGCCAGAATTGATTTGCTATTTTTTTAATATGAAAACAAAATATCAGGATTTCTTAGGAAACCAAACTGTAGTGCAGATAGCATAATGCTTAAGATTTTCTTTATTCAGAGAAAGTGCATTCAGAGAAAGCACTCGATGACATATCATTGAGTTTATTTGAAAAAAAAAATCCAATTTCTGCAATTCAGTGTAAAGAAATACTTTCCAAAGTTAAATTCAACCAAAGGACAGATTAAGAATCCATTACTGCTATCGCTCAAATCAAAATTTTCATCCTCTTGCTTTGAAATTGACTTAATATACTATGGAAACCTGAAACTATTTCTCAGTGAAAAAATGCTCCAACATTTCTTAGTTAAATAACAGAATCCCTGGGACATATTTACATGCACTTTCTGAATCCTTATATTTATAGCAACTGTCCCTTGTGAACAGCATTAGTTTTTCAATCCAATGTGACCATCTATTTTTAATTGGAGTATTTATCCTATTTACATTTAATGTGATTGCTCATATATTTTGAGCTTAAAAATCTAATATCTTACTATTTGTTTACTATTTGTTTTGTTTGTGATATATTTTACTATTCCATTTCCCCTTCTATAGTCACAATAGTTATATATATTTTTTACTATTATCTTAGTGAAATCCTAAAAATTTCTGTTTTTCTCCTTGACCTTAAAGCTTGGCATAAAGTAGTACTTTTACCACTGTTTGTACAAAGCATTAGAACATGTTATCTACACTTACTGTTTGCCATGAATTTTATAATAATTTGTCACATATTTTGAGTTTGTATAAATTTTAAACGTCACAAGAAATTATCAGTATCCGTTTGTTACATCAGTATTATTTTAGATTTACACAAATTTACCATTTGTATTCACTCTTATTGCTTCTTGCATTGCTGTACTTCCCTTTGGGATTGTTCTTCCTAAAAGAATACCCATTAGTAATTAGTGAGTCTGCTCTGACAAATTCTTCTCTCTTCTTTGTTTGAACATGTTTCTGTTAAACTATGTTTTTATATTAATATAAGAACGATATATAAGTGCATATATGTATGTATGTGGGACATAGGATGCATCTAGCATATAAGAATATTCCCTTCTTCCCCTGCCTGGTCATTTCCTCCATTATGGATAATCTCTGATCAGACTTCTGTAACCATAGCATTTGCTTTACCTTTTTAAAAATTTGTTATAAATAGAATTGTGCAAGTTGTGATATTTGGAGTCTGGCCACTTTTACTCAACATCATGTGGTTTTATGCATTCATAGTTCATTTTTAATTATTATTATGTAGTAAATATAATTATATCTCACATTACTTGTTCTTTTAAGGGTTGGTTGACATTTGAGTTGTTTCCAGGTCTTAAGATTTTAGTTTTGAAATTCAACTTCTAGAATTTTCACATGATTTTACTTTTACATTCTTATTCTCTACCAAAATCTTTTTTTAGTCCTTAATTGTAAACAAAGTATTGTAAAGTTTATGTCATTATCACCAGCAATATCTGTATCTCCTCCAAGTCTGTTTTTACAGTTTCTGCTTTTATGTTGGTTTAGCTACGTTTTTTTTGTAGCCCTAGTGCTTCTGATTTAGTGCCAGAGATTGAATGTGAGATTGAAAAATATAGAAATAATTTGAGGCTGTATATGATGCTTTATTCCTCAAGAAAGATTTCTAAATAAAAATTAGAAAAGAAGCAGAATAATTTCCTCCAGTTGGATTGAGAATATTTTAATACAGGCTGTGATCAATGGGAGATCCGGCTTATTTGTGGTTTACTGAAACTTCTGTGGTGGAGTTCAAACTGAGATCCTGAAGTGCTGACTTAAGCCCTTATGCCTCCTGGGCCCTGAAATTCAGCTTTGTCATCTGACATCACGATACTGCTGAAAGCTCTACTGATCTTCTCAGCCTTTCAGTTACCGTTTATTGCTTCATTTTTGCAGCCTCATAACCACAGATTTTGAATAAGCAAATGCCTTAGGAGAAAAAGGCTTGCTAAATGGGAAACTCACTACCTGGATTTTCCTTCTTTCTAGGCCTTTGGCCCTGCAATTCTTGCTGAGTTGATAGCATTTTGATGACTCCAAATAGATGGTTTCTATATATCATTCAATCTTTTTAGATGGTCTCATCAGGCAAGTTGTTCCAAAGCAAATGAGTTCAAATTTCTGGGAGCAGAATTCCTATTGAATGATTTTTAAAATGGGCTTATTAATCATTTCATTATATGTATATACGTGCATATAAATGTATATATATTATTCACTGAATGAATTAAACAATTACAATGTATGTGAAGTACAGTATTCACATATGAGGGCAACACTATTCATAAAAGGCAAAATACATTTTTTACTAAATATTTCAAAAATAATGTCAACAGCAATTCTTGATGCTTTCTGTATTGTCTAATAAATATGTAATATTTTAATAAGTATAAATATTTATTTTACATATTTACACTCTAATAGACAAAACACTGACTAATCCATAAGTTCAGAATCTATGCTTTAAACAAAAATAAACATAATCAACTAATGTTTGTTACTGTCATCATAATCTAGATATAATATAGATTTAAAATAAAAGAAAAAGAAAGCAATATATTTTCTTTTTCAATTACAAATGATGGTGGACTGCCTATTGTATCCCAAAATATATTTTCTGTCTCCTGTGGTAATACAGCGATAGCTGGACACGTGGCTGTTAGAAAGAAAATAAATTTCCTAGCCTTATTAACATTTAAATGTCATATGACTAGTTTGTTACTGATGAAGATAAACAGAAAATCACGTGTACAATTTACACATCGTTAGCTAAGAAGAAATGGTTCTATCCTTCTTCCTATAAGCAGGAACACAATCCTATAGCTGTTGCTTTGCCATCCAAACAAGAAAAAATCCTGTTTTTAAAACAGATGATGGAGGAGGAAAATAAGAGAGAAAGAGAGAAAGAAGGAAGGGAGGGAGGAATGAGCAAATGAAAGAAGGAAGGGAAGGAAGGAGGAAGAGAAAGAGGAAGAAAGAATCCCAGACCTTTCAAAGATCTAATGGAGCTAAAATATACCACCAATCTGAACCATCTATTTATTTGAATAATTAAGAGGTAGAGAATAAATATCTATCTTATTTATGCTAATATATCTTGGGATCATTTAGCCTGTACTTTATTTAACACATTAACTTTAAAGAAGCATGTAGTAGGCTAGCGTTATATTATATTTTGGATATTTTAGTCTAATTTAATAGCTAAGTAGACGTTTGGTTTTTTTTTTTTTTTTTGAGGAAGATTAGCCTGAGCTAACATCTGCCACCAATCTTCCTCTTTTTGCTGAGAAAGATTGGCCCTTAGCTAATATTTGTGCCCATCTTCCTCTACTTTATATGTGGGACGGCTGCCACAACATGGGCTGATGAACGATGCATGGATCTGTGCCCAGGATCCAAATTGGCAAACCCTGAGCCCCCAAAGCAGAGCGTGCGAACCTAACCACTGTGCCACCAGGCCTGCCCAGTGTTTTTTTTTAATTGCAACATTTGATACAGGGATGAATGCAATCTGTTGTTATAAAGATAGTCTCCCGTTGAGCTTCTATATTAATTTTCTAATTCCTGTTGATGCTAACACATTTAGAGGATAGTAATAATGATAACAATGATGGTATATTTTGCAAAGCTAGTGCTATCTATGTGCTGAATAATTAATGCAAAATTCCACAGGTGAAAGTTTGGGGAACTACCTCTTCAGAGACCATGCCTGGACTGCTTACATGTCAGAATGGAAACAAAGTGATCTCAAGTGTGTATCTCTATAGTACTGGATAGTCTTGCATCATTATTCATTTTGGCTTCATATGTGTTTCAGATCTCCCCAGTATGTTTATGTTAGTATTTCTAAGAAAGTAGATACGCTCTGAAAAAATAATTGATTAATTAAATTAAGTATTTGCTAGAAGTAGGTAAAGAAGGCAATGGATAGTACCAAATTTACTTATTCCTCAACCAAATAATCAGATAGTTTATGTATTCCAATAATATTCTATATGTAAACTTACGAAAATTAAATATATTGAGGATGAGTTAATACTTATTGGTTTGAAAGATTTCCCCAAAACAATTGATTTTATTTAAATTATAAAGTCAAATTTAATTCTTGGAACAGTATACATGGTCAGAGAATCAAGATTTATTTTATATTTGCAATTCAAAAACATAGTTCATATTTCCTAAGTTTTCTCTCTGTCACTTGAAGGTTTTTGGTAAGACAATGCTTGATCCACGTTCTAATTTAAGAATATTGATGGTTTCATGTGCTATCACTGATGTGGATTTTCCCAAATATTTTGTAAAGTGGCATTGAGGTCTTCTGTTGAGACTTAGAAATACAGAATAAAGAAATTTATGTAGATTAATTAACCTGTACCATCATTCTCTACAATCATAATTATATTTCTGTTATCTGCTCCTTAAATGCTATTAGTGTTATGAGGCTTTTGATTTACCTATAATATTAATTTAAATAATCTCATCTTATTATGTATTTTAATTTTCTGATTATCTCTACATAAAATCAAAATAAAATTTAAGTTTAATGGTTTTTACAGAATGACATCTTTCTTTAGCTAGTAATATCTAATACATTGGTGCCTTATTTTCACCCCTAAAAAGAAATTAATGTTTATTTTTCGCCATGAAATAATAAAATATTCTTTTATTTTTATTCAAAATAAAACGTTTCTTAATTTGGAATAAATAATATTTTTTTAATTAAGAGACATTCTATGTATTAACATTTAATATGACATAGGGACAACTGGTGGCATGTAGTATTTTTTGGAATAAAGGTATATGGGAAAATATCATAAAGAGAAATCTCTCTTTTTTTTTTAAAGATTTTATTTTTTCCTTTTTCTCCCCAAAGCCCCCCGGTATGTAGTTGTATATTCTTCCCTGTGGGTCCTTCTAGTTGTGGCATGTGGGACGCTGCCTCAGCGTGGTTTGATGAGCAGTGCCATGTCCATGCCCAGGATTCGAACCAATGAAACAGTGGGCCGCCTACAGCGGAGCGCGTGAACTTAACCACTCGGCCACGGGGCCAGCCCCGAGAGAGAAATCTCTTTTTCATAAATTCTTTGGAGGATGGAAGAAAAAGTAAACTAACACCATTTTGTTATGACTAAAATTACCTAAAGTTGAGTATACTATCCTAACTGAAGAAAACATTTGTTTTCTACAGGCATGAATGTAGAAAATATAGCCACTTTTCTGTGAATCTCATCTAGAAGAGGGGTAATTTTAAAAAATATTTGAATACCACATACCAAGACAAACTACTATTTTTTGGGAGGGAAGATCAGCCCTGAGCTAACATCTACCATCACTTCTCCTCTTTTTGCTGAGGAAGATTGGCCACGAGCTAACATCTGTGCCCATCTTCCTCTGCTTTACATGTGAGATGCTGCCACAGCATGGCTTAATAAGCAGTGCATATGTCTGCGGCCATTATCCAACTAGCTAACCCCTGGCCACTGAAGCAGCTATGCCACCAGGCCAGCCCCCAAAGTGCTATTTTTTGTTAGCAAAAATGCAGTTGCTATTTTAGGAAAAGAAAACTGTGCAAAGAAAGTAGATAGAAAATTATTATATGAATCAAAGAGTGAAGTACTAAAATGTATTAATTGTTCCAGTAATAAAAATAGAAAAGGAGAAACAAACAATATATTTGCCATGAATAGTGCAGCATGTTCACCTGATTAGAGGTGGAGGGGTGGAGAAATACAAAACTGATATAATGTGGGGATTTTGAACCAGCAACAATGATACCTTAGTTTTCTCTCTGTATGAGGTAATACAACTTGCAAAAGAACAAACATAGTGACTAACATTTTCTTCCATAACAATAAGCAATTAATATATTTTATTTTCAGATGCTCATACAAGAATATTTGAAGGAAAAGTCATTGTTGTTGTCATCTATTTGCATCTTAATCGATCATAATTTTTTATGAAATAAACATAAAATTTTATAAAATAATTATGATAGCTGTAGCACACTAGAGGGTCGTATACTTTAACGAAAATGGCCTCCCTTACCATCATAGGATTTTTGTTTGCAACCGAATTATTATTCAGTCATCTGAAAATATTTTTTAGCGATTGGATTACATCGGTGAACAAAGCAGGCAAAAAGCCCTGCCAACATGGACCTCACATTCTAATTGGCAAAGCAGACTGAGAATATTATAAAATTTACATTATATAATATACTAGAAGGTGATAAAGACTTAAAAAATATGCTAGTCCTAGTGGGGAGGAAGTGTTAAAATGTGTGATGATGAATGAGTACAATTTTAAATGTCATATATCCATCATTTTATCTCATTTCACTCTGGCTAATCACACGTAATGCATCTATTTGTGAGCTAGAGTTATCTCTATAACTTGCATGGATTATCCTCATCTACTTACCCCATAATGTGAATTATTTATTCTTATTCTTCAGCTGCTTTTCTATTGCTTTGCTGTTCTTTATATATATTTTTTGGAGGGGGAGCTTTTTATATATAAAATATAGATAGGGACCCTTCTATATTAAGCATGATGCTGTTTTTTGGTCTGAGATAGATATATTTGATGACTTTAAAGGTGAAACCATCTATTTTATTATTATTGATGCTCAAAAATCAAAAAAAGCTATTTTTTTCCAAATACTTTTTAGTAATTATAGGGATAATCATAATACTTTTTCCCTGTGATTTTTAAATGATAGCCTGTATTGGTAGCTTTCCTAATACAGAAACATCTTTGCATTCTTTAAATAAAACCTAATCTGCCCTGATGTCTAATTCTTTTGATACACTGCTAATTTCTGTTTCTTAGTATTGTATTTAGGACATTTACTACAGTATTCATGAAAGAATTTGAGTATAGAATTCTCTTTTTGATTAATATATTTTCAAGTTCTTGTATTAATGTGTTCAACAGTTATGCTAGTGTTTAAAGACCACTGGCATCATTTGCCTTCACAAGCTTTGGTGGAATTACCTTGTAACAGTATCTGATACTGTTACTTTTCGCAGGAAGGTGTAGAAATTCTTTGACATTGTTCTTAATTCCAAGAAAAGAAATTGCTCTATACTTTTTATTTCTTCTCGTGTCACTTTTGAGAATTTTATTTTTTAGAAAAGTATTCAATCTAACCAGGATTTCACATTAATTTGAATAGAATCAATTGAAGTTTGTTTTAAATTTATGAGACTAATTCTACCATATCACTTTCTAACGTTATTAATATTGACTCTGTAATGTAAACAAAGGAATTAAGCAAGTAGCATACACGCCAAACACTGGAGCAGTGGTCACAGAGAAAAACAGATAAAAGTAGAATCAGTAGCAAGTTCACAGATCCACCATTCATTGAAGGGCATCACACAAAGGTCTAAGAGTGCTAGATTTCAGACTCCAGAAACGGAATCTGACTTTTGGCTGTGAAGTTTTGGATTTGTATTTGGGACGTATCAGTCCTTCTCTGGTAGGAATAGGGGCCACCATTCAATAGCAATATGAGATGGCATAAGCTTTGCTTTGGCCTGTATATCCAGTGTTTATTCCATGGCTGTGGAGGTACTGAACTCACTCCTGGTAAGATCATCTGGGAATCTGTGCCTTACAGCTGTATAAAATGGGGATTTGTGTCAGGGGTCACCACGACAATATTTATTTTTGGGGAAAAGACCTCCCCCTCCCCTTGTAGCCTCAAGAGTTTAAAGTATACCCTGTTAGACCTGTTAGATGACTAGGATTGAATACCTGAGCACAGGAGCATATCAGGTCTCTGAAGCTGTTTGGGAAGCCCACTACAGCAAAGCTGATCCATTACTTCTCAGTCTTTTTTCACTTGATTTGCCTAAAAGGTTTTTTTATTTTTTTATTTTACTTTATTTTGTTTTATTTTACTTTTTTATTTTATTTTATCTTTTATGTAAGTTTTTCTTACCTGAGTATTTCTTTCTCTTTTTCTCCTTGCTTCTAATTTCTTTAAAAAATAATTTGCTTCTGTATTTCTACATTGGCGGGTATAGATATTCCTAACACTTATATCTTCATAATGCAATGTAACTTTTAGCATTATAAAGGTTCTTCTCTGTTTTATTTAGTGCTTGGATGTGAATTCTAAAATGTCTGATGCCATGTTAGCAGCATCTGCTTTCTTTTATTTAGCATTTACTTGCCATATGTTTGTCCCTCCCTTTCAATGTCAATCTCTATAAATCTCTTATTTTAAGGTCTGTCTTTTGAATGCAGCATAAATTCAGGATTTTTCTGTGAAATCTGTTTTCCTTTCAGTAGGAATTGACGTTATTTTCTATTACATTTGTTTATGAGATTTTTAAGTATATTTCACTACGGTGTCTATTTTCTTTTGTTTGTGAATTTTCTGATATTTCAAAATACTTGCATTCTTGTTGTAGCGGTCATCTTTTTTATTTAATTTCCCGTACTACCCTTGATCTGCTGTTTCTTTTGATAATATCTCTTAGTATTAAGCTATAAGCCATTATTAAATTAGTGGATTTCTTCTTGTTCTGCCTCCTCACTTCCCTTGTCTGTGTATCCGCACGTACATCAATAAAAAAGTACATTTTTTAGAGTTTACTTTGACTAAAAATACTCTTACCTCAAAATTACTTTATATATAATCAAGGACTTAACCTGGAACAGAAGATGCAATCAGAGAACTTACCTAATTTCCTGTCTTCTTTTCACTTAACCTTTGCATATTACTTATATAATTTCTACATGGATGAGGTATATAATATTTACATTTTGATCTCTCATCTAAATCCCATCATTTGATTAAGATTTACTTGTACATTTACTTGTATTAATGCTCATAATCAAGTTTTTGTGATGGTTTAATAAATCATCCCTTAGATGAATTCATCCTAGTATTGTTCTTAGGAGAGATTCATGGGAAAATACTTCCTGAGTTCTTAAAAAACAAATCTGTGTCCACAATTCCCAAATTTGAATGACATCATAGTTGGATATAAAATATAAAAATGTATTGGATATAAAAAGAAAGATATAAAATCATTCTTTTACTGGGTATTTTGTATGTGCTGCTCCATGGTTTTCCCACACAGACTGTTACTAATATCTTCCCTTTGTGTGACACTGTACTTAAGGATTTCTTCTTTTCTTTACAGAGGTGTACTAGGTATGGTTCAATGAACTATTCTGGAAAATATCTCCTGGAGCACATTGTGCCAGGGTAATACATAAATTCAACATAATATATTTCAAGAAAGTTTTTATTAATTATATCTCTTTTTAAAAAAGATTATTGAGTTTTAATGAACAATCAATTGCAAATATGTAAAGTGTATAATGTGACAAGTTTTGACACGTGTACATCCATGAAACCATCATCATGATCAATATAAGGAATATAACATCAACTAAAAAAGTTTTTCTCATGTCCCGTGAAATCCTCTTCCTCTGCCTCTCTATACTCTCATTCCCCCATCCCCAGGCAAAAACTGATCCGTTTTGTGTTACTACTTATTAATTTGCATTTTCTATGTTTATATGGAAATGAGATAGTCCAGTGTGTGCCCTTTTTCTGTGTGTTTTCTACATACCATAGACATTGTGATATTCTTCTGTGTTATCGTGTATATCAATAATTTACTCCTTTCGACTGTATAGTAATATTCTACATAAGGATAGAAAATAATTTTCCCATTCATCTGTTGATGTACATTTGGATTGTTTCCACTTTTTTGTTACTGCAAATAAAACTTCAATGGACAGAATTGGACTTGAGTTTATATGATCATGCAGTTTAATTTCTCTAGGATAAATACGTAGTAGTGGAAAAAATTCAATGTATGTTTAACTTTTTGTAAAACTGACCAACTATTTTCCAAAGAGTTTGCACAATTTTATATTCCCAGTAGCAGTGTATGAATCCTCCAGTTGGTGCCCATCCTGGTCAGCACTTAATATGGCCAGTCTTCTTAATTGTAGCCATTCTAAGAAGTGTGAAGTAACATTTTATAGTGATTTTAATTTGCATTATCCTGAATACAAATGATACTGAGCATATTTTCAGGTGTTTATTTGGCCCCCTCTTTATCTTCCTTGGTGCACTGTCTTTTACAATTTTTTGCCTATTTTTTAATTGAAGTTTTTTTTTCTTCTTGATGGGTTTTGAGAGTCCTTTATTCTAGAAACAATTTTTTTATGGGCTATAAGATTTGCAATTATCTTTTTTTTTTTTTGGTTTAGTCTTTGACTTGTCTGTTCATTCCCTTAACAATATCTTTCATAGAGCACACGTTCTTAATTTTGATAAAGTCCAAATAATTTTTCTCTTTTTTCTTTATGCTCTTATCTCTGTGTATCCTACCTAAGATTGCTTTACTTAACCCAGGGTCACAAGATTTTTTTTTCTCTCCCTTCCTCTACAAATTTTATCACTTTTGCTCTTATCTTTAAGTCTATCATCATTTTAAGTTAAATTTTGTAAATGGTTTAAAAAAGAGTAAAGATTCATTCTTCTTCTTCTTCTTCTTCTTCTTCTTTTTTGCACACGAGTACTCATTTTTCCAGCACCATTTGTTGAAAGGACTTTCTCCAATGAAACACCATAGTAAACCTGTTGAAAACCCATTGCTACATACATGTGGTTATATTCCAGGACTCTCTATTCCATTCCATTGATCTATAGTTTATGCTTTTTTCCTCCATGTTACTGATGTATAATTGGCAAATAAAGCTGTAATATGTTTAAAATGTACAACACGATGGTTTGATGTATGTATACATTGTAAAATGAGTACCACAATCAAGTTAATTAACACATTCATTCATCACTTCGTATATTTACTTTTTTAAAATTCTTTCTTTTCTGTTTTGATGAGAACACATAAGGTCTACTCTCCTAGAAAATTTCAAGTATACAATACAGTACTGTTAACTATAGTCACCATGCTGTACACTAGATCCTCAGAACGAACTTATCCTATAACTGAGTTCAACTTTTTAATTCTTTTAAAAATGCTTGCCTATTCTAGGTCCTTTATATTTCTGTATAAAATTTAGGATAAGGTAGGCAAAAGGTTTTTTTTAAAAAAAAGAGTCTGCTGAAATATTGATTTGGATTCCATGAATTTATAAATCCATTTGGGGAGAATTGATATTTTAAGAATACCACACTGTCTTATAATTGTTATCTGATATGGCTCTCCATTTATTTCTGTTTGTCTCAATTACTCTCATCAATATTTTGCAGTTTTCAATATAAAAGTTTTGTGTGTATATTGTCAGATTTGTCCCTAATTATTTCATGTTTAATAACACTATTGTAGACTTTAATTTCTTTGTGGTCAAAGAGTTTGTTTCTTGGATATAAAAATGCAATTGGTTACTGTCACAGATATAGATGCCATCATTGCATCTGATTCTGTTGACTGCTTTATCTCTGATAAAGTATTTTGTTTTCCTTGTCCTTTTGTATATCTCACAGCCTTTGATTGAATGCTGGGCAGTATTTTCAGAAGAACTGAAGACTAAGACAAAATTGTATTTCTCACCGGAAATAGGCAAGTCTGTCATTCGGCCTATTAATGTGGGAGGTTAAGCAATCTAGTCTAAATAACTAAGTTTCTCTTTTGTTGTTCTTGTTATTGTCTTCAGGTCACCACAATCCTCAGACACTTTCTTAAGTAAGCTTCTCCTTCCTTGTACTTAGGGTGAGGACCGAGGTACCAGAGACTTTTACTGAATGTTCTTGTTCCACCCTCAGCTTTTAGCAGCCCCGCATCTCTGTGTCACAGAGGTGGTCTCTTCCACACTCTTGCCCTTTTGCCAACCTTAGACTGACGTTACTTATTACTTGAGTCCAGACTTCTTGGTGGCAGGGCATTCTCAGTTCTCCTGGTCCAGTCTCAGGATCAGTCAGGCCCTGTGCACATGGTCCTTGAAATGAGGGATTCTCACTTTCCTCACCCTCCTCTCTGTGTCAGCCATACTTTGCCATATGGATTTGATTGTAATCTTACATATGTTTGGTAGCTTTCATTCATTCTCTGAATGTCCAAAAGCATCTCTGTTCTAATTTTAAATTTAGGATTTCATTTTCTGGTGAAATTTTTGGCTTTTGTGTAATATCTGGAAGCAGTAGGAAGCTGTTTTCCCATGTTACAATGCTCAAAACTGTAGTCTCTCTCTGCATTTTAAGTATTCATCTTCCACTTGATACTTTTGTGATATTTCTACACTTAAAAAAAATTCTTCACTTTGTGAATACATACACTTGATTCATACTTCTTCCAAAGACTTTCCCATTTTAGTGATTACATTTATGGCTAAACATTTCTAATGAGAGTCATATTTCTTATACCTCAATGGCTTTTTTTTTTTTTGGTGCAGAAGATTGGCCCTGAGCTAACATCTGTTATAAATCTTCCTCTTTTTGCTTGAGGAAAATTGTCACTGAGCTAACATCTGTGCCAATGTTCCTCTATTTTATGTTGGATGCCACCACAGTGTGGCTTGAAAAACGGTGCTTGGTCCACACAGGGGTTCCAAACCTGCTAACCCTGGGCCACTGAAGCAGAGTGCGCAAACTTAACCACTCTGCCATGGGGCCAGCCCTGACCTCAATACACTCTCATTCACTCCTTTCTTAAAACCTTACTTTATGTGTTCCTTGTCCTAATTACGTAAAAATTATTTTTAAAGACCTCTTAAAAGAACTTGCTATCTAATTTAGTTCTCCCCACTCCTTTGAAACTCCTGACACCACTCAGTTAAATAATCGCCAAATTTAATTATTTTGCTTAAACCTCAGAATGTTTTATTACTTTGTGGCATTTCACATTATGAACCACTCCCTCCTTCTTGAAACCTTTTCTTTCTTGTTTTCTATGTAATTCTAAAATCTTCTTTCCTGCTCTTTCTGTTTTTCTCCTTTTAGTGAAGTATTTCAACCTCATGCTCTCGAAATACGTCCCTTCCCGAAGATTTTTCCTTTTCTTCCCTGTCCAAAATTCTACAGATTTTTCTATTTCTATAGCTTGAAGTAATACTGTTACAGACTGAATTCTGCCCCCACCTCCAAAAATTTATACGTTAAGGCCGTAAGTCCCAATGTAACTGTATTTGGAGATAGGGCTCTGAGGAGATAATTAAAGTTAAATGAGGTCATAAAGGCGGAGCCCTAATCTGATAGGACTGGTATGCTTATAAGAAAAGGAAGACACACCAGATCTCTCCATCTCCCTGTCTCCCTCTATCTTTCTCTCTCTCTTCACAGAGAGGAAAGGCCATGTGATGACACAAGAAGGCAGCTGTTTGCAAGTCAAAATGAGAGTTCTCACCAGAAACAGAAGCTGTCACCACTTTGATCTGGGACTTTGAGAAAATAAACTTCAATTGTTCAAGCCATCCAGTCTGTGGCTTTTGTTGTGATAGTCCAAGCAAACTAATAGAAATACCTCAACACAGAGTATTCCATTTCCATATCAAGGACTGTTCAAGAATTTCAGTTATACATAACCATCTGCTCATTATACTTCTGATTTATCTATTTCTAAACATTCTCTATTTATTCCTACAGACATGTTTTCCTCTCCTCAGTTCGTGCTTTTTTTTAATGGTAATACTACCACCTGCTCACATATTAGAATACTAACTTTAACCTCTGCCCACTCCCTTATATTTGGTTGTCAAATTTTTTCTTCTTTTCACAAATTATCTTTTTTGCCCACAATTTAGCTTCCATTTTCATTGTCAACAGAGATTAGGGCCCTGTTAATTCTCATTTATTTTCATTTCTAAATAATCTTATAATACTTCTCTTCAATTTTATTCATTCCTGCTCTCTACTGTGACATGAATTACACCAATCCTCTACTCCGTCAAAAATACTTATTGCATTATCATCAAACATAGGAAATATTCCAAACCTTTTACCTTCATATGAAACGTTTTCCGTTACCGCAGCGTTGCCCAGCCTGGCTGTTCCCTTCTCTTCAATTCCCATCTTCCACACAGTTTCTTACCTTCTGTTGAACTAGACTACTAATTTCTCACACATAACTTAGATTTTTTCCATGTCCCTATATTTTCTTATAGTATTCCTAAGGTCTGGTTTACATTCTATTTATTGCCTTCTTCATATGTATTCCACGTCTTTATAGGTCTGGCTCAAATTCTAACTTTTCTGTGAAAACTTTTTTGTCAGTACCATCACAATCAATATTCACTATTTTTAACACATACTGTTTTTTAATAACACGCATTGTTTCTGCTTCTTAGGACAGGAATTATGCCTAGCATAGTTCCTGGCACAAAATTTAGACTCAATGAATATGCTGTGGATTGGCTGATGCTTTACAGTTGAATTATTTCTGAACATATTTAAACTTCTTTACTAGAATTTTAAGTCCTTGACTCTCTTGAATACAGCATATTCAGACTTGTGCCCCCATATTATTCAATAATTCATCACATAAATGCATGGATGAATAATTCATTTCCTTAGTTGATTTTTGTTTTCACTTCTGTCCACTATCTGGAGGCATTTATCAACTTGAGTTTGTTTCAATTTACTCTAATCTGAAATGTCAAAAATATTCAGTCAAAAGTTTCAATTCCAAACAGAAGACAATCATTAACTAGATGTTTGATCTTTTTGTGTTATAATTCCTTCAACTCTAAATTCATATGGCTGAAATAGACATTATCTAAGATAATTTATAAAATTAAATCAGTTGAATATTGGAATAAACAGAAGATAGAAGTGATTTTGTGGCATATTTTTAAAATGTCTTTTCATATATATCTATCTTTATTAAGGAGATGCCCCAGAATTTAAAATACGTATAATTATACATCTGAAAAAAATATATCATTTTTCATTATATATCTTGTGTCTTTATTATAAATCAAAATGATACAAATTAGACATATATAAGCAATTTTAGATTTCTTCAATAAATATGAAGTGTCAGAGGATTTCCCTAATCTTCTGAAAGTTTGTATCTAAGCAAATGATGATTCAAATGTTTGGTTTAATGTAACGCAACTGTTGCAACAATTCACAAAACAGCACTTAGCTTTCATTAATTTAATACATTTCCGTTAATTACTAAGATCAATTAAATATTGAAATCTTTATACAATTAAAAATCCTCTTAATTTTGACAGCAATCTCCCTCATTATATCAAATTACATGATAAAATCTCCTAACCAATCTCAAAATAACTACTGGAAAGTATTTATTTTAAATCATCACTTTCAAGTAAACCTTTGGATAAACAGATGGGATTTTGTATAATACTATGAAGGTCAAAACATTTAAGACTCCAAAAGGTGACAAATTTTTAAAATTAAGGATCCCCTTCAATGGTTGTCCTTCCTCTTCCTCCAGAAGTTTTATTTTCAACTTATGATGAACTGTACTTTAATTATGCTATTGAAACTTGACAGATTAAAAAAAAGGTTTATCTTAAGGAGATAAACTCCATATAAACAAATATGTTAGTGATATCTGTATCTTTAAAACTTATAATTTTGACAACTTTTGCTAGTACATCAATGTGTAGATTTCAATAAATCAGGGCTTGAGTTACTAAGCAAAGCTTCTTGATAATTAAGTATCCAATTTGTGAATATATATAAATATTATAATTGTGTCGTTGCAGTAAATAAGACACTCTGGACTATTTATATGCCTGAATAACTGATTTTCCAGTCATATCAGAACTTTCATCTGATATAGTTTTAATGATTAATTTCTACTAATCAAATTTATAATCTTACTGCTATGCTTTTATTATTAAAATAAATCAAACCTCATAATGAATTTACATTCTCTAAATTTAATATTAACAAGGAATGATAAAAATGTTATTTATAATCCATCCTAAGCTTTATGAATCAATTTTATAAGTGAAAAGAATATAATTAGGATGCAGTTGTTTTTGCAAATAGTGAAATATCTTTCTTTGATTTCCTAAATCTTGCTTATTTTCTTTATTTCCTTGCTTATTCCCAAGTATCTATGGCCGTACTTGACTGAAACTTTGCAAACAAGACAGTAACTCCTTCATTCTATAAGATACTTGCAGATTTCATATAGCTGTCTGAGATAGGATAAACTCTCCACAAGTTAGCTAATTCCTACATTTGATTTCAATTAAATGCTGAGGTTTTTTAGGTTAATCCTAAAACTATTTCCACTGTTTTATTCTTTTAAACTTAGTAACAGAATCTCAAAATTTTCTTTTAAAATGTATTCTGAATTTAAGGTGAATGAAGTATGCATAACAAGGAATATTATATTACAACCAATTAATCCAAGCCAATTGTCAATATTTTTAAAGTAAATGAGAACCAAGATGTACACTTAGTGTGCAAACTGAATCATTTTTAAATGAATAAACTATAGCTGAATATTTCTATTACCCTCAAAAAGTTATAAATAGCATATTTCTATAAAATAGCTACTCTTTACTTTTAAATCATTGCTTATAATAATTAATGCATATTTCTCTTTCATATGCATATTGCTTTCATAATTACTGGAGTGATTTCTATTTGTAGATATACAGAGCATCTCAATAATTCCTAAACTATCACGAGGATTATTTAATAATACATATTTTGATATATTAGATATAAAAGTTACAGCATATGATGTCCAATACTCTCAAGTTTTCTGATCTCCTTGATAAACCATGATCATTCTGAAGCACTTGGAATAGCACATTTTATAAATAATAGTTCATTTAACTCCTATAAAAGTATTATAAAGCAGGTATTACTACTTCACAAACGCGGTAACCTAATGCTAAAAGGGAGGGAAAAACTAGCATAAGGTGGCACAGCAAGTACTTGACAGAACACAGACTGTCCTTTCTAAGAAGACAAAGCTGGTCCTTTCAACCTCAATACACATCTTAGAGACACTCCAAAATAGATAAGCAAATGCTACCAAGATATGCAAGTCTCTATTTCAGGTCTATATTTGAGAGAGCCTTCATTCTTCTATACACTGACTTACTAAATCTACGCATTTTCCCAAATAACAAATATTAAGAAATTTAATGAAACTTAAGTTTATAAGGCTCAGAGCAGTTTCAGATTCCTAATGTCAACTTAGTCTACCACTCTAATAGCTAGCTATCTCCTCGCTGAAAGTCTACCAGGCATTAACATAGCCTTACTACTCTAAAAGATGTTCAATCTCAAGCCAAAATAACACATCTGTCTTCAAAAGTAATTATGGAAAATATAATACCTTTAAAATAACTAATTAAATAGGCAGATTGTTTGCACCAACATTATTTTGAAAATTAATTACTTTATCTGAAGTCAGCTAACTTTGTCATACACTCAGTGTGAAATGTGAAAATGCTATCTATGTTATGAATAAATCAATGAACTGAATGTTTCTGATGTGATGTGTGTTTCTTTTAAAAAATATTAATGTACACCTTCAGAAAATGCACATAGGGTCTTTGAAAGTCAGTGAATTTTCATAAAATCAATAAATCCAAGTAAACAGAATCCTGATAAAAACAGGACATAATCAGCACCAGAGAAGAGCTGTCCACTCTGATTCTTCCTAATCATTAGCCCTCAGCAAGAACACTCTCATGACTTATAAAAGCCTAGATGTTTTACCTGATTTTATATAAAAGGAGATCATCCCTTTTAAGCCTGTCTTCTTCTATTCAGTATTACGTTTGTGAGATTTGTTGTGCAATGGGGTCATGGACACAGACCACTAGCACCACACACTTCAGATGTAACAGATTTTGCAAGGTGAGGGAGGGGAGATTAAAAGACAGAGAAGTAGCAGAGTATCCCCAATCCCCCTAACTCTGATTAGTCCACAGCAATGGTTGGGCAGAGATGGTCCATGTGCACTATGTTCAAGATTCTGGCTCAAAGGAACTTGAGGCAGGAAATACTCCAAGACCAAGATCAAGCCCCACAAAGACACTAGAGTACATCTAGGCAACACCTAGCTTCTCTAAGTAACAAGAAATATATCACTGGATCTCTTGCTCAGAAACAGCATTAAGGAGTGCGTATAATGAACATCAAGGGCTGCGTACTGAGATCCTGGAAACAGCTCCACCAGCAAAGAATGCTGACATTAGTTCAACTGGCTCAGCTCTCTGCTAAGCAACCGAAAGAGAAGGAAATGAGGCTCTGGGGCTATCCAAGTTTGTCTCTCGTGATCTATCTTGTTCTGTGTAGTTGTATGTTGCTCATTCCCAATGCCCTATAGCATACACTCTTGTGTATTTGTATAAATGTATAAGACCATTTATTTATTCATTCTATTGTTGATGGATATTTTGTATATTTATAATTTTCAATTTTTAGTGTCGCTAAGAACATTTTAGTACATGCCTTTTGATTAATCTATATAAATATATATATTGGACTTTTTGGAGTGTAATTTGTAGGTCAAAGAGTGTGTATCATCTCAGGTTTTGTTAAATAACGTCAGAGTTTCTTGTAGCAGTTGGAGCAATCTAGATTCCACCAGCAGTAAGTGTAAAGTTCAATGGGTCCACATCCTCTCCAAAACTTGCTATTTTCTGCCTCTTTCATTGTATCCATTACGTTGGCTGTGCAGAGTCATCAAATTATGATAACTAATGAAGTTAATCATCTTTTTTGTATGTTTGCCAGCCATTTGGAAATTCTCTTCTGTGAACTGATTGTTCAAGCCTTTTTCTTCCAATGTTCTATTATTTTTTATCTTTTTCTTTTTGATTCTTACAATTTTTAAAAATAAGTACTGGATAGGAACCTTTGTTGAATATCTAAAGCAAGTATTTTCTTCAATTTTGAGGCTTTTTCTTTGTAGTCTCTTGATGGCTTATTTTGAATAATGTATTTAAATAGATAATTTTATGTATCTTATGCAAGAGTGTATGTGTAATTTGTTACATGAAACATACAAATGAATACAGTTCATCATTTTTGTTGTTAGTCTTATCTAAAAAATCTTTCTAAGCAATAAAGGAGACATCTTGTTTTCTCCTAAAAGATTTTTTCTTTCTTATTTAAGTCTACAAAGTATCTGAAATTGTTTTTCTTTTCTTTCCTGTTTTTTTTTAAGTATGACTCTGTGTGTATGTTTTGAGGTAATTTTCAAAGTTCTTAGTTTCATATAGATAGCCAATTTACCCAGCATCATTTATTGAAAAGGCTATAAATCTAATAGTTGTATAATTTTAGAGACTGATTCTGAACTCTATAATTTGTTCTTTTTTCACCTTTGCTCCAATATAATACTTCCTTAATTCCTATACTTATAAAATTATTAAAATATTAATACATTTAATATGATTTCTGCAGCTTTGTTCTTCAAAACTGTCTTGGTTATTCTGAGTTATTTTCATTTTTGTTTAATTTGAAATAAGGTTGTAAATTCTTCCAAAAAATGTTGAGATTTCTAAGTGAACTTGCATGGAATTTATGTCTATTAGGATTAACTGACATTTTCTCAATGTTGAATATTCAAGTCCGTGAACCCGGTGAATTCCTCTGTGTATTCAGATCTTTAATTTCTTTCAACAGTATCTTATGGTTTCCAAAGTAGATGCTTCTCACATCTTCCCTTAGATTTCTTGTTTCTATTTTTTAAGTTTTTAACAAACCTATTATCTTAATCTATTTTCTAATTAGCTGGAATGTAGAAATACAATAGATTTTTTCTGAAACTTTGACTTTGCAATCTTATCAAATTTACTTGTTAAAATAGTTTTGTGAATCTTTTGGAGAATTGTGTTATTTGGGAGTGATAACAGTTTAGGTCTTTCTTCTTTTTGAGTCCTATTGGTCAATGTTGAACATAACTAGTAGTAGTGGACATATTTGTCTTTTTTTTTTTTGCCTCAGCTAATATTCCAGTATGAAGTGTAATAGCTGTAAATTCTTTCTTATACCCTTTATTAGATTAAGGAAATTTCCCTCTTCTAATTTCTTGAGAGTTCTTATGCTAACTGAATATTAATTTTTTCAAATACTTTCTTTTGCAGCTATTAAAATGAGTATTTTTTCCTCTTCTGTTTGTCCTTGAATCAGATTTTTAAATTTTCAGTTTTTAAATAGTCTTTCATTTTTGGAATAAGTCCTGTTTTGTTATTTTTATCATGGTGTATTCACTGGATTTTATTTGTATTATTTTCTATGGGAATGTGCATACTATGTTCATGAAAAAATAGATTTTGGTATCAAATAAATGCTGAATTCATAAAACAATTAAGAAGTATTCACATTTCTCCTTCCCGGGAAAGTTTCTATAAACTTGTTAGTATTTGTTTCCTTTAATATTGTGAATAAATCACAAGAAAATCAGATAAAGAACTGATTAGCTAATGTATTGTGCTGGGTCAAGGAAATGTTTCAGTTTCAGTTTGATTTAAACCGTCTCTGGTTCTCCCCTGTTTCTTGTATGTGGCCTCATGAGCTTTGTGTTTTTTGTTTTTGTTTCTTAATTTCAACTTTATTTAGGTATAACTGACATGTAAAATTGTAATATATTTAAAGTGTACATGGTGGTGATTTGAAATACGTATACATTATGAAAAGAACCCCCCTTCATCTAGTTAATTAATACATCCATCGCCTCACATATTTAACTTTCTTTTTCTTTTGGTGAGAACATTTAAGTTCTGATCTCAGCAAATTTCAACTATACAATACAGTGTTGTTGACTATAGTCACCATGTTACACATTAGATCTCAGACTTTAATCATCTTGTAAGTGAAAGTTTGTACCCTTTTACCAACCTCTCCTTATTTCCCCCATCTCCTAGCCTCTGGCAACCACTTTTCTACTCTGTTTCTCTGAGTTTGACTTTTTATGTTTGTTTGTTTTAGATTCCATATATAAGAGATACCATACAGTATTTGTCTTTCTATCACTTATGAGCTTTTGAAAGATATATTTCAAATTTATTTTGAAAATATTCGTCTCTTCCATTCTGAAAGACTATGAGAGTTACAGGCATTGTTTTCAATGTTGCCCTTCTACCTTGGACCATACTCGCTTTCAGCTTCTGTTAAGCATATTTATAGGAAGAGCAGCGACTTCTTGTTTAAGGCCCCCATTCCACCAAGGTAGTTCTTTCCTTAGCTTGTTATATGGGGTAGATTTTACTCTTCACTTCAGAACCTTTCAGCCTAGTTTTCACCCTACCTGGAATTCTTGATAAGCTATTATTTTTCTTAAGGATGATTCTGCTTTTTGAAAAAAGAATTAAACTTTTCCTATTTTGTTGAAGAAAAGCATGTTATATCTAAATGTGGATTCTACAGTCTTCGTTTTTTATGTAAATTTTCATTTCTCCAAAAAGTTAAAAATATGATAACAAAGAGGAAGAATGCCTTTGCTAAACTCATCAGGATATTGGACATAATTGAAGAAATAATCAGTGAACTTGAAGATATTCAATAGAAATTATTCAAACTGAAACTAACTGAAAAAACACAAAAATCAAAAGGAGTGGCCTAAAAAAAAGACAAAACAAAAAATAGAGAATAGCATCCAAGATCTATGGGGCAATTTCTAATGGACTACAATATGTGTAACTGGAATCCCTGAAAAAGAACTAGAGGAAGAATGTGGTATAAGAATATTTTAAAAGATAATAGGTGAGAATTTTTCAAAAGTAATGAAAGACCTTAAATCGTAGATCCAAAAAGCTCAGAAAACACATAAGAAGATTAATAATAGTAATAACTACAACTACTACAGTAATAGCACAACTAGAAAAAAACGTAATTAAAACAGCGAAGCACAAAAATGAGGAGAACATCTTGACGACCTCCAGAGGGGAAAAAACACATTACCTATAGACAAACAAAAATAATAATTGAAGCAGACTTGTCATTAGGAAGTGCTGTTGAGAGACAATTTTCCACAAGTCTTCCAGATTTCTTTACTTCTTCTCAAAGGCATTAACAGCTTTTGATCTGGACAAGTTCTTCAGCAATGTTTGTGTAGTAGATAGCTCTGGAAAATAGAGAAAGTGACTCTCTCAGTAGCGGAGTACAGATTTGTTTGTTTCCAGGATAGTAAAGATATTGTAGTCACTCTGGGAAGAAAAAAGCAGGCAGGTTTGCTAAAAGTTCCCCTGTAACCATATCACCATCTCAATAGATGAGAGTTTCTATAGTAAATGATTGCTTTGGATTATAGTTATTGTTACCCAACTCTAAAAATTACTAAAACCCATTGAATGTGCATATTAAAATTAAATATTACATCTATAGTATAGCCCTTTGGTGTCTCAATCCCAACCCTGGTCCCCGATGTTTTTGATGGGACTTGAACTCTCAGTTTGCTTTCTCTAACTCTGTTACATCTCCTAAAAGCTCTCTCATTTTCCTGTTGTCACATCTGCTTTTTTCATAGCAGCAAACCGTTCTAGAGGAAAAGGAGTACTATGCATTCTACTCACTTCCTTAGATTTTTCTGCTTCCTTTAGGTTATATTCCTGTTTTACTTAGTCATCTTGACAAATCTCCAATGCTTTCACTCAATATGTTTATTTATTTTTTAATCTATTTTCAGATTTTATAGTGGGTGTCAATAAGAGATTTGGTTTATACAACCAAGCAGTACTCAAGTGGAATCCACATGCCCATCTTTTCTTTCTCTTAAGATGTCACTTGATGAACTGCAATTTCTTATTTTAATGTATTGGAAGTTATCAATTTTCTTCTTTCATCATTGTCTATACTTTCACCAGTTCCAAACATACTTAATTTCCATATTAGAAAGGCAATTTCCTTAGAATATCTTCCAGAATATTTTCTAGAATTCCAGGAGAGTCTTTCCACCCTAGTAGTATTTATCAAGAGTTTCTTGATAATGTTGGCCTTTGTATTTCTCTACAAATTATAGACTCAGTTTGCTAATTTCCACAAAAAAAAGGACACAAATTTTTATTGAAATTGTCTCAGTACAGTACAGATAGTGCTCCAGGATAAGGTCCCAACTTCTTTTCATTTTTATATTTATAAGGTACTTAGGAAGGGAACAGTGTACACTCTATAGATTGCTTATCAGTAGGAACTTTCTGGTCAGTTTAATGACATGGTCCATTCTAGGATGTCAGTCTCCTGGGGAATAATGCCTGGATCACTTAGATGTTGACATTTTCTGCTGAGCCAGCTCGTTACTAGACCAGCTAAGGTGGGAGATTATTAGAGCCACCAGGCTTATCAGAGTTAAAGGATTTTTCATTTTTTTCCAGTTTATTGGCACATCCTGTGGCTGTGAATTTATCTTTCAAATATTTGAGGGAGCTAGCCCATATTTACAACTTTTCTCTCTTTGTTATGCTCACGACCTCTCACAGCAATCACTGGGAATGGATGAAAGAGTAGGATTTATTTCTGGTTCACCTTTAAACTGAAAGTGTAGCTCCTTGGAGATCCAGCTAAATGTGTCGACAATATCCTCCAGACTCTTCTGATTTGAATGGGTCCCAAATTTTCATTTATATCTCTCTTTATCCCTCAAGGTTGTAAAACTTCTCAATTTTGGGGGCATTTACAAATGCTGTCAGGACAAAAAGTATCATTTGTGCTCTGCTCTCCTCTCTAGGTTCTTTTTTTTTCCTCCTCCTTAATATTTGATTGGGAAATATCTTTCTGATTTTCGTAATCATATTAAGAACATTTTAGAAAATATTCTATAGCAATTTTATACATTGCATTTTCAGTGAGAGAGTTGGTTCAAATAGTCCAGCCTGTCATATTCCAGAAACAGGTGTCTGTCTGTATGCTCCTTTTACATGGGTTACTAATAGTGCTTAGCACAATGTTTTTCTACCTTAGCTACTTGCTAAACACTTACTAAATGAATCAAGGAATGTTTCTCCCCTTCTTTTCTTGAATCTATTATGGGCAAAATTCCCCTTTATTTCATTGTGGTGCATGTATGTGTACAAAAGCAAGGCATGTTACAATAGAGCTGCGGGTTGGCTTTTGGTGTAAGTGATATGTTGCTACCTTAGAGTGAGTAGTTTAGCTTGCGTCTATGAAAAAATTATTAATGACTAATAAAACAGCCAAACGTTATTAAAATTCAGTAATATAATATGAATTAACGCAAAAGAAGAGTTCTATTTTTCAGGCAGTTTCTCATTTCCCAACAGAAATAATTCTACATTGCTATTAAAGACATAATTATTAAGTAGAGGTATGATAGGCTGGTTCCAGTAGCATTTAAAGAATCAAAAGAAAACATTCTTATTTAATTTGAACATTGACAATAAAATATAACTAGCCTAATTCGTGAAAAAATATGTATATAATACATATCTTTTTAAGTAAGAGCTTGCTAAAACTACTCTGTAATTATGTGAAAAAAAATATTTTGCAAACATTTTCCCTTAATTATGTCTACATCTGATAGAGATGAAGAAAATAAACAAAGGGGAATTAGAAGGCACACAAGTATGTTTAGTATTTGCCTATTAACACCTGGCAGATCAAATCGTTTAAGCAATAATTTCATCCTAATACCCCACAAATGTTTATAAAACCTAACAATTCTTAATTGTAGAAAAGAAAGAATGCATATCTTAGAATGAACTCTATTGCGGACACACAATTTGAAGTTGAACTTCAAGTCAAACATCCATTTACCCTTGTTATACTAATGAAATATAAACTAAATAGTTTAAATAACAGAATAGAGTTCTAATGTATTTGAATGTGTTTTGAACAATTTGTTATTTTATTCAGAAAAGATGGATAGGATGAGAACCTGAGCTATAGGAAAACTGGTTACAGTATATTATTTAGGTTCTAACAGATTAGTGACAAAATTCACAAGTAAAGTTTATATAAAAATTTATTTACAGAAGCCAACATATTATTTCAAAATAAGAGAAAAAGTTGTCAAATAATAAACCTAAATTACTTATTACTAAAATTACTTGTCATGTTATATAGTCCTTTCTTTTATAATTAAATGGAAAATATTCCTTATTTGAACCAAACTTCTGTTGCGAGTCAGCAAATAACTAGGCCATGTTCTGTTATTTATCTTTCACCACAAAGAATGAGAATCCGGGTGAAAATAGAAAAGCTACAAAGGTATATCGTCAGGTCCAAACTAAAATATAAATGGAATCCCCTCCGGCCGCCAGAATATTTTTAGTAAGAGATTCCAAATAATAATGAAATAGTTCTTTGCATCTTCTAAGTAACAAAAACGAAGCAATTATTTTATTATGTGTGTTCACTCTTAGTATTTCCTAGTAGACTGTTCTATTAACAGACGGGGAAATCTTCACAAGCTGCCTTTAAAAGCAAAATAATCATGAGAATAAAGGAAAATTACACCAAAAACATAGTTGGTTATAGACTTTCTTGATGCATTTGATACTGACATATCTCCAGAACCTATTTAAATGTTCTGTTGTTATTCAAGAGGAGAACTTTGTCAGTGTTTGGCCCTTGTGACAGATGATGGCGGAAAACACTTTCATTTTCGATTTAGGCTTATTCCACAGAAATAAGAGACCGTGAACCCTTTCTCTCAAAATAGGAATGAATCCTCCAGCACCTGAAGTAAGAAAAAGTCTTAATTGAGGTGTGTTATATCATAAGCTGTCAAATTACCATGAAAAATGTACTGTTGTTTATTAAATTCTTAAAGCACACATTACTATCATCCTCTGTGATTCAATTATGGTCATTTATATTTCACATCTGAAAGTTATTTATGCTTGAAAATACTTCAAGATTAGAAATGATATGCTATTAGAGGACCCTGGTCCTAACACCTGAGCTGGTTACATTTACCTTAACCCCATTATAAACCTAAGCATTTATATATATGTACTTGTAATGAGATCCACTATTTCATATTAACCTACTTTTTACTGAAAAATCAATATTTACTCATCATCTATTCTGGGTCCTTCTATTTAGATTTCCTTATTATGATTTACTAGGAGACTTAAATATATCCTGCATATTACCTGTCACTACAGGTATTTGTCAGTGTTTCCTAAGAATATGCTGAGATTTTTGTACTAGCAAAGTTTACATAGCAGGAAGTATAGCTGACCATCACCGTGGTCTAAAATGCCACCCCAACTGTTTGGAACAAAGTGGAGAAAGTACCCCAGGTTTTAAGTCTCCCAAATTGTACACAACAGTGAAACATAAATTTTAAATATAAAATTTCCACCATTCATATACAATTTCTTTAGTCGTTATTCTTGACCACGCTCTTTCATGATATATGTGCTCTTTAAATGTAGCCAGAAATTTCCTCATGTACTCACTCATATAGCAAGGAACCATGCATCATATCTTCAAGGATTATAAAAACAGTGTTATGAATCAATTTTTGAGCCATAAAAATATAAAAGGAAACACTATTAAGAAGTGAAAAGCCATCTTCCCACACAAAAATCAAAAAACGTATATAATGACCTTCTTAAGGAGTCCAAAAAATCAACAATTTGCTCACTGTTGATTATGCACAAACACATTTGCTCACATACGCATGTACACACCTGCACACACACACACCTCACCATGGTGATTATTGGTTGCAGTCATGCTAAACATACTCTTTTTAAGTTTATTCTCGGTATCTTTGTCACCTGTCTGAAAGACTGAACTATAAGGTGTGAAACTGGATACTCTTATTTTGTTTTGATCCCCATGCATTGCTATTGAGTTTAGAAGTCTGGTAAAGAGCCCTCCTATTTGTTATGTTTATATGTTCTTTTGGGGTTTTTTTTCAGGATAGTGCTTATAAGGTTTTATATTTCTTCATATTCGTAGAAATAATTTTCCATCACCACATATCAATAATTTTTGCATAGTCACATAAATAAAATGATCAGTTTCTGCTTAACCACTATTGTCTTGTCATTACATCAGAATTCATTACTGATTAGGACAATTAAAGGTAGACCCCCAGAAATTAAATATCCTAAGTTTTATGTGATCTTGCAATTATGAGCCAATTTCTAATGAACGCAACTTGGTGGAAAATCAAGTCGCCTTGTATACATTTGCCAAACAAATATTCAGAAAGGAAATGATCAAATATTCAGGAGAAGGAAGTTCAATTCTACTTGTAAAAAGACAAAATGACACTACACAGCAAGGTGATAACACAGGCAGGGTGCTAGCCAGACATGTCCTCATGTACTCAGCAATGAACCATGCACTGTAACTTCAAGGATGGCATAAATAGTCTTATGAGTCAAACTTTTGAGGAGTAAAAATTAAAAAAGAAACACTCTAGAGCTGTAACCATGGGCCATGAACAATCAGAACGTAATTGCAGACGTTTTTGTAGATTGGCTCATGGGACTTAGTGATAGTAGGGAAATATTCTTCATTGGGGGATGATGTTATGAGCTGACAGACTTGAAAAATGGTCTAATATTTTCCACTTCTCTTCCAAACCCTTTGTTATTCTTCCAAGGACAATCTTCTTGATAAAATTATAGTACACTGAATAATCAAATTTTCTAGCAGAGATTATATTACATTGCAAGTATATAATTACTATAATATACGTGTATTACATATATGTATATTACTATGTCGAATTAGACATAGACTGGTAAAGGACATATGCTTAACTGTACTTCCTTTTGAAGTGGTACTTTCTTAGCTTAGGTTTAAAATGAGATTTATCCCTATAGGAAACAGCAGCATGAAATAGAGTTCTACATTAGGATATGGAGCAAAACAATAACTAACGGAAATATCAGTGCTCAGTTTTAGTAGACATTTACAAAGAGTTTTCAAAGATAGTTGTAGAAATGTACACTTTCACCAGTTCTGTATGACTTCCCTTAACTCCACATCTCACCAAAAGTTGATACTGTTAAACGTTTTAATTTTAACCACTCCATAGTTCCATTGTCTGATTATGTTTCAGTTTTATCTTGCATTTCTCTGATTATAAATGATTACAAGTTTTCAAACAACTTGCTAGGACTTTTAAATTAACATCTCAATGAATTTATAAATTAATTTGGAGATTATGTCTAAAATATTGAGATCTTTGATCTATAAACATGGTATTTTCTTTCCTGGTTCATGCATTTTGTAATTTATCTCATTAATTTTTGAAATTTTGAGGGGAATAATTGAACATAATTATGAAATGTAATATTTCATGTATTATATTTTGTATGCAATTAGAAACTTTTATTTCATTGCATATCCAGTTTGTTGCTAATATAAAGAAAACAATTTTTTTTTAACAATAGAAGATACTACTTGAAAAGAATCATCTCTCAACATTTCAAGTCTTGGTAGGAATCAAATGCAAAGTATCTGTATTTTTAGTTTTTTATGCTTTTTTTATGGAAGTACAGTTGACATACAATATTGTATTAGTGTTAGCTGTGATTCAACATTTATATACACCAGGAAATGACCACCTTGATAAGACTAGTAACCATCCGTCACCATATAAAGTTTTTGCAATATCGTTGACTATATTCCTCCTACTGTACGTTACATCCCCATGACATGTATTTTATGACTGGAAGTTTGTACCTCTTAATCCCTTTCACCTAGTTTGCCCTTCCCCACCTCCACCCTCCCCTCTGGCAACCACCGATTTGTTCTCTGTATCTATGCCTTTTTCTGTTTTGTTTTGTTTGTTCATTTGTTTTGTTTTTTTTAGATTTCACATATGAGTGAATTTATACAGTAACTTGTCTTTTTCTGTCTGACTTATTTCACTTACCATTATAATTTCTAGGTCCATCATGTGGTTGCAAATGGCAAGATTTCATTCTTTTATATGGCTGAGTAATATTCAATTATATATATATTCCATGACTTTTTATCTATTCACTCACTGATGGACGCTTAGGTTGTTCCCATATCTTGGCTATTGTAAATAATGCTGCAATGAACACAGGAATGCATATATCTTTTTGAATTAATATTTTTGTTTTCTTCTGATAAATACCCAGAAGTGGAATTGGTAGATCAAATGGTAGTTCTATTTTTAGTTTTTTGAGGAACTTCCATACTGTTTTCCTTAGTGGTTGAGCCAATTTACATTCTTACCAGTGGCGCAGAAGGCTTCTCTTTTTTCCACATCCCTGCCAGCACTCATTGTTTGTTGTCTTTTTTGATAATAGCCATTCTGACAGGAGTGAAGTCATACCTCATTGTGGTTTTGATTTTCATTTCCCTGATGATTAGTGACATTGAGAATCTTTTCATGTGTCTGTTGGCCATCTGTATGTCATCTTTGGAAAAATCCCTATTCAGGTCCTCTGCCCATTTTTAACCTGATTGTTTGTTTTATTGGCATTGAGTTATATGGGTTCTTTATATATTTTGGATATTAATCCCATATTGTATACACCATTTGTAAATACATTCTTTCATTCAGTAGATAACCTTCTCTTTTTCTTGATGGTTTCCTTCACAGTGAAAAAGGTTTTAGGTTTGATATAGTCCCATTGGTTTATTTTTGTTTCTGTTGTCTTTGCCTGTGTAGACAAATTCAAAGAAATATTGCTAAGATCAATGTTAAGGATCTTTCTACTTGTGTATTCTTGGCACCATTGTTAAAATCATTTGACTGTATACATTTTATGTTTATGTCTGTTCCATTTGTCTATATAATGGTCTTTGTGCCAGTACCATACAGTTTTGATTGCTGTAGTTTTGTAATATATTTTGAAGTCAGGAAGTTTGAGAGCTCCAGCTTTGTTCTCTCTCAAGATTGTTTTGGCCATTCAGGGTCCTTCACGGTTTCATATGAATTTCAGGATTATTTTTTTCTATTTCTTTAAAAAAAATGCCATTGAGATCTTGATAAGGATTGTCTTAATCTATAGGTCACTGGGTAGTATGAACCTTTTTAACAATATCAATTCTTCCAAGTCATGAACGTGGGATGTCTTTCCATTTATTTGTGTATTATTTAATTTCCTTTATCAATGTTTTGTTGTTTTCAGTGTACAAGTGTTTATGCTTCCTTGATTAAATTTATTCCTAAGTATTTCATTCTTTTTGATGCTATTGTAAATGGGACTTTTTAAAATTTATTTTTGCATTGTTCATTGTTAGTATCTAGAAACATAACTCATTTTTGTATGTTGTTTTCAAATCCTGCAACTGTGCTGAATTTGTTTATTAATTCCAAAAGTATTTTTGTGGAATCTTTATATATAAGGATATGATTCCGTGTATAAGATTGTCATCTGTGAACAGATATAATTTTACTTCTTCTTTTCCAATCTGGATGTATTTTATTTCTTTTTCTTGCCTAATTTCTCTAGCAAGGACTTCTAGTACTACACTGGATAAAAGCAAGAGTTCATAGCCTTTCCTTATTTCTGAACTTAGCAGAAAAACTTTTAGTTTTTTACTGTTGAGTGCAATGATACCTGTAGACTTTTCACTAATGGCCTTTATCTTATTAAGATAATTTCTTTCTTTTGCTAGTTTGTATTTTTATCATGAAAGGATATTAAATTTTTTCAAATGCTTTTTCTGTAACTATTGAAAAGACCGTGTAATTTTTTTCTTTTTTTTTCTGAGGAAGGTTAGCCCTGAGCTAACATCTGCTGCCAATCCTCCTCTTTTTGCTGAGGAAGACTGACCCTGAGCTAACATCCATACCCATCTTCCTCTACTTTATATGTGGAATGCCTACCACAGCAGGGCCTGACAAACGGTGCCACGATCTGAACCGGCAAACCCTAGGCCACGGAAGCGGAATGTGTGAATTTAACTGCTGCGCCGTTGGGCCAGCCCCATACCGTGTAATCTTTATCCTTTGTTATGCTAATGTACTATATCACATTGATTAATTTGTGTATGTTGAACCATCATTGCATCCCAGGCAAAAATCTCACACTTGTTCATGGTGTATGTTCCTTTTAATGTGCCAGTGAATTTGGTTTGCTAGTATTTTGGAGGCTTTATGCATCTATATTCATCAAGGACACTGGTTTCTGGTTTTCTTTTCTTGTAGTGTCTTTGTTTGGCTCTGTGTCAGAATAGTACTTGCCTCATAAAGTAAGTTTGGAAAAGTTCTCTCCTCTACAATTTTTTGAAAGAGTTTGGGAAGGATTGGTATTTCTTTTGTAAATATTTGGTGGAATTCTCCTGTGAAGCCATCTGGCCTCAAGTTTTCTTTATTGGGAGGTTCTGCTTACTGATTCAATCTCCTTACTAGTAACAGGTCTCTTCAGATTTTCTATTTCTTCCTGATTCAGTCTTGGTAGATTATATCTTTCTAGGAATTTGTCCATTTCTTCTAGGTCATCCAATTTGTTGGTGTAAAATTGTTCATAGTAGTCTCATATACTTTTTTATTTCTGTGGCATCAATTGTAATTTATCTTCTTATATTTCTGATTTAATTTGTGTGTATCTTCTCTGTTATTTTCTGAGTATAGCTAAGGATTTGTCAATTTTCTTGGTCGTTTCAATAAGTCAACCCTTGGATTTGTTGAATTCTTTCAGTTGTTTTTCTATTCTCTATTTTATTTATTTCATTTCTAATCTTCATTATTTCATTTCTTCTGCCAACTTTGGGCTTAGTTCATTCTTCTTCTTCCTGTTCCTTGAGGTGTAAAGTTAGGTGCTTTATTTGAGATTTTCTTTTTTAATGTAGATGTTTAACAGAATATACTTCCCTCCTAGAACTGTTTTTATTGCATCTTGTAAGTGTTGGTAGGTTGTGTTTTCATTTTTGTTTGTCTCAAAATATTTTCTAATTTTTTACTTGATTTCTTCTTTATGCATCTTTTATTATGGAGTGTTATTTAATTTATAGATATTTGAAAATTTTCCAGTTTTCCTTCTGCTATTGATTTGAGTTTCATTCCAATATGGTCAGAAAACATACATGTTTGAATTAAATCTCCTTAAATTTTTTAAGACTCATTTTGTGATCTAATGTGATCTATAATGGAAAATGTTCCACGTGAACTTGAACTTGAGAAGAATGTGTATTCTACTGCTGTTGGGTAGCACGTTCTGTATATGTCTATTAGATCCATTTGGTCTACAATCTTGTTCAAGTCTTCTGTTTCCTTATTATCTTCTATCTGGTCGTTCTACCCATTACTGAAAATAGAGTGTTGAACACTCCTACTATAATTGTGTTACTGTCTGTTCCTCCCTTCAGTTCTGTCAGTGTTTGTCTCATATATGTGGTAATCTGATTTTGAGTGCTTATATATTTAAAATTATTATATCTTCCTGGTGAATTGACTCATATCATTACATAACGTCCTTATTTGTCTCTTGTGATAGTTTTTGACTTAAAGTCTCTTTTGTCTTGTATAAGTATACGCACTCCCACTACATTTTGGTTGTCATTTAGATGAAATATATTTTTCCATCCTTTCACTTTCCACCTATGTGTGTCCTTAAATCTAAAATGAGCACATAGTTGTCTCTTACTTTTCTTATACCTTTAGTCACCCTATGTCTTTTGATTGGGGAGTTTAATCCATTTACATTTAAAGTAAATGCTAATATGGATGGATTTCCTATTGACATTTTTCATTTTCTGTCTGCCTTGTACCCTTTTTTGTCTCTCTTTTCCTCTCTTGCTGTCTTCCTTTGTGTTCCATTGATTTTTGTAGTAACATGCTTTGATTCCATTCTCAATTTCACTTGTGTGTCTTCTATATGGATTTCTTTGTCATTATTATGGGGTTTATATAAAGCATCATATACACATATATGTATAAAATCTACTTTGTTGATAGCAACTTAATTTCAATTATATATAAAATCTTTACTCTTTTACATCTACTCCATACTTTATTTTACTGATGTCACAAATTACATCTTTTTATATTGTATATCCATTAATGTATTTTATAGTTATTTACCTTTTATAATATATGTATAAAATGTTATGCTTACATAAGAAATGAGCATACTTATAAATACTTTTATCTTTTAATTTCTATACCAATATTAAAAGTAATTTACACATCATCATTGCAATATTGCAGTATAGTGTATTTCTCTATATATTTACCTTTACTAGTAAGCGTCATACTTTCATGTTTTCATGTTGTTACCTATTGTCCTTTTGTTTCAAATTGAAAGATTCTGTTTAGCATTTCTTGTAAGGTAAATCTAGTGGTGATTGCTTCAGCTTTTGTTTCTCTGGAAAATGCTCTATTTCTCCTTAATATTTTTTATTTCACTTACTTTATTGAGATCATAATGGTTTATAACATTGTGTAATCTCGGACATATATTATTATTTATCAGTTTCTGAATAGAGTTCATTTTACTCACCATCAGTATTCTAATTTTTATCTGTCATCATTCATATGTTGCCCTTTACCCCTTTCGCCTACCCCCAGCCTCCTTTTCCTCCGGTAACCACTCATCTGTATCATATTGTTTTCCACAGTGGCTGCACAAGTTTGCATTCCTGTCAGCAATATACGAAGTTTCCCTTTTCTCCACATCCTCTCCAACATTCGTTATTTTTTGTCTTGGTAATTACAGCCATTCTGACAGGTGTAAGGTGATATCTCATTGCAATTTTGATTTGCATTTCCCTAATAATTAGTGATGTTGAAAGGCTTTCATGTGTCTGTTGGCCATCTGCAGATCTTCTTTGAAAAAATGTCAGTTTATATCCTCTGCCCATTTTTTCATCAAGTGGTTGTTGTTGTTGAGTTGTATGAGTTCTTTATATATTTTGGATATCAACCCCTTGTTGGATATATGATATGAAAATATTTTCTCCCAGTTGATGGATTGTCTTTTCATTTCATTCAGAGTTTCCTTTGCCTTTCAGAAGCTTTTTAGTCTGATGTAATTGCATTTCTTGGTTTTTCCTTTTGTTTCCCTTTCGTGAGTAAACACAGTATTCAAAAACATCCTGCTAAGACTGATGTCAAAGATTGTACTGCCTATACTTTCCTCTAGGAGTTTTGTGGTTTCAGGTCTTACATTCAAGCTTTTAATCCATTTTGAGTTAATTTTTGGTATGGTGAAAGATAATAGTTTACTTTCATTATTTTGTATGTGGTTGTCCAGTTTTCCCAACACTTTTTATTGAAGAGAATTTCCTTTCTCCATTGTATGTTCTTATCTCCTTTGTCAAAGATTAACTGCAGATAGGTGTGTGGTTTTATTTCTGGGCTTTTGATTCTGTTCTATTGATCTGTGAGTCTGTTTTTATGTGAAAACTGTGCTGTTTTGAATGCTATAGCTTTGTAGTATATACTGAAGTCCAGGATTGTAGTATATTTTGAAGTCCAAGATTGTGATGCTTCTAGTTTTTTCTTTTTTCTCAGGATTGCTTTTTCTCTTTGAGGTCTTTTGTTGTTGCATATAAATTTTTGGATTCTTTGTTCTATTTCCATGAAGAACGTCATTGGGATTCTGATTGGGATTGCATTGAATCTGCAGATATGTTTAGGCAGTATGGACGTTTAGCTATGTTTATTTTTCCAATCCATGCATATGGAATATCTTTCAATTTCTTTATATCTTCTTCAGTTTCTTTCAATAATGTCTTATATTTTTCAGAGTATAGGTCTTTCACCTCTTTGGTTAAGTTTTTTCCTAGATATTTTATTCTTTTTCTTGTGATTATAAATGGGATTGCATTCTTGACCTCTCTTTCTGCTAGTTTGTTATTGATGTATAGAAGTTAAACTGATTTTTGTAAGCTGACTTTGCACCCTGCAACTTTGCTGTAGTTGCTGATTATTTTTAATAGAGGGCCTTTACCAGCTGCTACACTACTGTTTGAAATCCATGCTCTCCAGAGGTAAATTCAGCAAGATAGCAGAATAGGAAGCCCAGACCCTCCTTTCCCCATGGAGACACCGATTCAACAATATACAGACCAATTCCCTTTGTAAGAGATCCAGAAACCTGTTGAGAGTGCACCCCAGGTGAGTGTAAAACCAGACTTACTGAAGGTAGTAGGAAAATTTGTGTTACTCACTCAACAGAGTCGCTTCCCCAGACACAGCACTGCAACATTGGGAGGAAACTCCCAACTTCCAGCTTCTCTATAGCAAGGGAAAGAGAAGACTTAGACAAGTGTCTAATGTTCAGACTTTTCACAGTCTGCCTAAGGGTCTGAATTCTGTCTTGTCTGAATCTAAGCAATGACAGAAAAGGGCTCCAAGTTGGAGGATGCTGAGAACAAAGGTAAGAGCTTGAACACATGCGTTCGCCATTGCCCCTCCCTGAAGCTCAGCCTGGAACAACTTTTCAACTCTTGTCTTCTCCCTAGGGAGCAAAACAGTTAGAGCATATATTCAACATTTGTGCTTTTGGGGCTACCCAAGGGACTAGTTTCTGTCTCATCTGACTTGGAGTGCTGACAGGACCCGGCATATCCTACATGCTTGAGAGATGCTGAGAACAAACAAGAAGGGTGACTTATATCATGCCAGAGAACTTGCAGTACCACAAAGACATATGAGAGAGCAAGAATTTATAAGCTCCTGCAAAAAGATCTGGCAAAAATCTCTTTAATTGAGAATTTAGACCCACATATCCAAAGAAGATAAATCCACAGCAAAGTTTGACAGGCCTGTCATACATTTTTACAAATTTTTAAATTATTTTTCTTCTGAATTTGTTTCTTTGATTTTGATCATTTCTTTAAAGTAATACTTTTTCTCATTAATTTTTAACTTATTTTTTCTAATATATGCAGTTAAGCTCGAGAATTCCCCTCTAAATATGTCTTTACTTAAATCCCAGAAATCTGAGGTATTTTCCTTTCATTCAGTTCATTACATTTTCTAATATCCACTGTGATTTCTTCTTTGTTCTTTGTAGTATTTTTAAGTGTATTTGTTATTTTTGAAAGGCATGGGGATCTTCTCTTTATCTTTTCAGTTATTGATTTCTAGCTTAAATTCCATTGTGGTTAGAGAATATTTTTTGCATGATTTCAATTCCTTGGATTTTTTTGAAACTTGCTTTATGGCCCAGAATATGGTCAATTTGTGTAAATGTTCCATGTCTGCTTGAAGACAACAAGTAGTCTGCAGTTGTTGCATGCAGTGTCCTCTAGGCCTCAATTATGATGATTTTGTTAATAGTGCCTTTCAAATCACCTATATATCCTTACAAATGTTTTGTTCTTGTAGATTTTTTCTTCTGTGTGTTGTATCCATTTCTGAGAAAGATGTGTTAAAATGTCCAATTATTCCTGTGGAGTAGTCTGAATATATTGTATTCAACCTACTCATATATTTTCTCTTAAAGTCCAATTTGTCAGAAATTAATATAGCCTGTCTAGCTTTCTGTTGGTTATTATTTCCCAATATAATTCTGCCTTTCATAAGTCAGAGGATCTTGCACATTTAAATTTTCCTTATATAATGCTCCATAACACGTTACTAATGAATTGTGTAATCAGTGTTCATTTATATTTACTTCTAGATTTAACCAGTTTTTACTCTTCAACCTGTATCTCGGAGCTTCCATCTACAATCATTTTCTCTCTGACAAAGGAAACCAGTCAGTGCTTCCTTAATTCAATCTTCTTATCTCAGTGTTTGAAAATTTCTCTATTTCAAGTTTATTCACTGGATATAGAACGCCAGATTGGTACTCTTTTTCAGCAGTTTAAAAATATTCCACGACCCCTTGGCTCCCATTGTTTCTATTGAGAAGTCTCATGTTAGACTTATTACTTATATGGAGGTAATCAATTATTTTCTTCTTGCTGCTTTGAGATTTTTCTCTTTGACAATGTATGTCAACAGTCTTCTTATGAGATTCAGAGTTATTTTCTTTGTAGTTTTCCTGCTGAAAGTTCATAGTGCTTCTAAAATGATTGCAGGAAGATTTTATGTTTTAGAATATTCCCAGCAATCATTTTTTGAAATATTTATTCTGTGTTATTTTCTTCCTTTTATCTTTACCAAGCTCTCTTGATGAAAACTTAGAATTAATTTTATTAATTATCTCTTCAGTTGTAGCTCATCTGCTGTTAACCCACGTTTGTTGCTATTTTTAATTTCATCTATGTTATAATTATTTTATTTCAAAATTTAAAACTTACTCTCTGTTCTACCTTCTGGTTTCTAAACATTGCCTGAATTTTTCAAATTTTATTTAGTTCAGCAATAAATATAAATATTTTATAATTTCTTACAACTCTAAGATCTGAGTCCCATTAGCTGGTTTTTATTTTTCTTATACAATGCTGTGTTGTACATTGAATATTTACTGGTGACTGTCTGTGAAAAACTTTAGAGATAATTTGTGACTTACAGTGTACTTATATCGTTTCAGAGATGTTTTATGTATATTTCTGGAAAGTGGAGAGAGAAAGTAACCATCCTGGCCATATTCTAAACAGGGCATGGGATGATTTCTTGCTTGACTTCGCTTCTTGTGAAGGATAGTCATTTCTGGTGTACCATTTCTCCTGTAACAAAGCCCTTGGGCTTTCTCATCCAAAATATTAGGGTTTATCAGACCTTTTTCTTTTGGTTATGAGACTCTAACTTTTATCCCTTTATCCCCACAAGTCTGACAAAACTTCCACTCACTTATTCATCTCTGAAGTCTCATCTGGAATTAGAGATCTATCTATGTCAAAGGTGATACAAAGCCACTGTAGGTTTTCTATTTTCCTGAACGTTGACCCATAATTTTTAAATTCCTTGTTAGTTCTACAATTCCACAATATATTTTATTAATGTTATATGCAGGTTTATGTTTTCTAGAAGGGGATGAGTCCAATTTACTTAATTTGCTATTAGCAGAAACATATTTAGTAACTCTGAGTTTAAAAAGTTTATTCACTACTAGATACTCAATTTATAATACTATCATTTTCTCAGTCATAGTGCAGAGTTGGAAACACTAGCCCTAAGCTTCTTCCCTCTTATCTTCCTGATATATCCTTGGGAAGTATATGTTCACCCTGAATCTGGCAATGAAGGCAGGGGAAGTAAAAAGTAAGAACATATGGTGAAATCAGAGCGTTGTTTAACCATTTGTGGCCGCTCTTTTCCAGGCTCGTATTTGGTATTACTGGCTCTATATGGTCACATAGTAGTCCATTCCCCAGAAACCGTCCCACTCCCACATCCCCCACATGGCCCAGGTAATTCATTAGACGCCTCTTAGAGAATTAGAGTGAGAGTCTGGATAATTTTCACAGCATTTTCTAACAACACAGAAATCTCTGGCCCAAGAAACTCAGCTAGTACAGAGTCAGACAGTGACAGGGGTATTCAGAGTTCAATTTTGAGCATGCTGAGTTGAGGCATTTCTTGGACATCACAGATGTTCAGTAGGTCATTGAATAGCTGGTTCAAAAATATAACAAAGTCTGAGGTTGCAATAGGAATTTCAAAATTGTCACCTCAAAAGTTATAATATAAGCCATGCTAGTGGATATGAGCACTCATCCAAGGGAAAGTAAAAAGAGAAAGAGGTTGAAGACAGAATATTGAAGCACACTTTATTTAAGAGATTCTGTGAGAAAAAAATGAACCAGCAAGGTAAGTGATAAGAATGGCTCTGACAGCAAGAGGGTAGAGAGAAGAATGTAATCTCTTAGAAATAAGAAGGTGACAGTAGTTCAAGGAGATGGGAGGGATCTGTTTCATCAAACGCTCTAGAAATGTGTGGCAGTGATTATACACTCCTAGACCCCTTCTGCAATGGAAAGGGCTTGAGGAAGTGAGATTGGTTGAATCATTGTACTAAAGACCTCACGTAGCTCATCTTACATTAAGGCCCAAGCAAAATTAAAATGATGAAATAAATACATATGCTAACAGAAAAATTAATTTTGTCTCAGAAAAATTGAGTGCATTACTAGAAATCACTTTTGAAGGTAAAATAAGGCATAAGCACCTTGTGTATACATTTTTTACCTAGCCCAGACTCTGGAGAAAAATCATAACTAACTTGAATCATACAAATAATTTAGTGATATAGGAAACTCAGGAGTCGGCCTCATGGCAGAGTGGTTAAGTTCAAGCACTCTACTTTGGCAGGCCAGGGTTTCACAAGTTTGGATGCTGGACCTGGACCTAGCACCACTCATCAAGACATGCTGAGGTGGCATCCCACATAGCAGAACTAGAAGGACCTACAACTAAAATATACAACTATGTACTTGGGGCTTTGGGGAGAAGAAGAAGGAAAAAAAAAAGAAATTCAGAGGACAGACCGTTCTAAGTAAGAAATTTCATTTCTGTTAGGAAATCATAGAATTCATTGATGATTTCAATATTATCTAAAGTTGAAGAGTATACATATAAAGACAAAATTTTGTTAATCAATAAAATCTCTCCAGCTGGAAAATTTCTTAATCAGAACATATTTTATAATAATGATGGACAACGATTTAGAAGAAAGCCTGATGTACTATGATGTGTACTGTAATGGTGAGATATTTTTGATGTTAAAAACTCATTTTTTACAGAGATATCCTGCCAGCATGGAAAGGCAAAGATGAAAAAAAAGTGAATATAATATAAATATATAAATACAATTTTGTATGCTTATGTAACTCAGTAGATAGATTGATAGATAAATTGATATACTTAAATATATTCATTTCTCACATAGATGTAAGTTGCTCCTAAATATGTGATGTGAAATTATTATTTTTAAACGGCAATTATCAGAAAGACCTTTGAAACTGCTGTACATTTTAACATATCTAATTAAGGAAAAATGTACTTCATTGGTTGTATGGAAAGTGGATAAGGAAGAGATAGATGACTCGAATCACAGCTAAAAGAATAAATCTTTGAAAGGTAAAAGGTTTTCAAATTATTATTTAAACAAAATCATGATTATATGAGAAAAAATTAGAAGACTTTTTATCTTATCTACATTACTAGTAATCTTAAAAATGGTGAATCAATTGTGGCTAGCCAACCATTGCCTTGATGTTTATTATTATAGGTTAGTTTGATCTCTTCACCTCAAGTTTCAGGCAATCCAATTTGATTTTGGGGTCATATGAGGTCAAATTTAGTGTAGGAGGAGTAGCCTAAAGCAATGAAAACAACATATTTTCTGAAAATAACCAGTATTAATTTTAAACATGGAACTATTCATATTGTTTAATCACTGTGACAATTTTAAAGGTTAAAAGTAAAATATGAAATACTGATATAAGGCAATATAGAGTAATTTAATTTAAGGAATTAAAATTTATGTATTAGTCAATTAGTCAATTAGTCATAAAATTAAGGAATATAGAGTAATTTAATAATAGAATTTGTCGTCATTGATTTGTTTCTCATCATTGTGTCTTTCTTGCTTGTAAAGCTGATTTAAACTTTGCAATTGTGTTTTAGATTCTTCACTCTGTCTGCTTTCCCTTAGGTCAAGATAACAGAGTAACACATAAGACTCTCAAAGCCCAGCTATAGCTATAGTAAGAAAAAATAGTACTGAAATTATGCATTGAGGAAGACTCAGGAAGAGAGCCCTTGAGAGTTGCAGATCCATAGACAGATTTAGGACTTAGAAATCCCAGGTACCGAGTGAAAGCACTATTGAGTAGAGCAGAAAGCAAACATTTAATTGAAATCTACCTATGAAGAGTAGATGACCCTACCAACACTTCCTCATTCACTCCACTTGCACGAAACATGCAAACAATAGCAGCCATGGCTTCCATATCTGTAGTCTGGCAATAGCTATCCTCCAGTACAGAAGTTTGTTCCCCACTCTATCAATCTAAATCAAAAGGCCAATAAACATTCAAAGAACTCATAAGCAATTTTTAAGGGTTTTAGACGTAAATTTGAACAATAAGCAAGTATCACTGGTGTAGTTAACATTTTACAGTCATTTTTGTTCTCCAGGATTTAAATCCTTTCTATAGGAATCATTTATCTCTCTCTCTCTCCCCCTTCATCAGTGACAGTTTAGGTCGTCACTGGGTCAATTTTCTAACACAGAGGTGGCAGAAATTATAGTAGAATTGAAATCCTGGAGCATCTCATTTTGGGGGGCATTCTTTTTGGAATCTTAGCCTAGACCAAAAGTAGGTAGCCCTCAACAACATTTTGAATTACTCAATGTTTAATGAGCTATTTATTTGTTTAATAGCATAGAATAGGCTTTGGTTATTTACAATTAACATCATTGACTAATACATAAATTTGTAACTGGATTAATTGTGGGCAAGAAAACTTTAGAAACCTTAGAGGAAGCTAAGGTTTGTTATATGGTCTGTTTGTGGCTGAAGGCAGAGAACATTCAGGTTGGATTAAGACATGGGATTCTGGCAGCCCATGACATTCAGTGGAAAAACAGCTAATTAAATTATTACCTGTGGTCACCTAGAATGAAGTGTCTATTAATGACAAGGCTTTGAGAGATTGAGTCACCTCTCGAAAAGAACAGAATGAAGGGCATGAGGAATTCAGTGCTCTAGGGTGGGCTGGTTGCTTTTAATTTTGCTGGACAGCTTAAAGAAAATGCATAACAAACTCAAGGTTCTAAATTCTCAGCTGAAACCTCAGACAGACAACCAGGGATTTTCAGCATCTCTCATTTCTTTTTGCCTCTAGGCTGAGATAGATGAAAATCAAACTAAAATCTTGATCCTAAGGGCTTTCAATTTATATAGGTTGAATTAACAATCTGACAATGCATCAAACATGACACAGCTTTGATAGGGAAAGAATAAAACACTGAATGTAGGTATAAGGACATATGGAGAGATTTGGATGTCTTAAAATACCCCAAATATCCAGACTCCAAGTCAACCTTTATTTCCAACTGAGATATTACCTCTGTCTGATGTGACTCTTCCTGTCCTACTCAAAAATCTTAAAATTATTTGACCAAAGCAGTTTCTTCCAAAGAGAATTCAATCCTCCCATATTCTATACTCAACAGCTCTCTTATTGTATTCAGAGCTATAACTAAAATAAGATTCAAGCAAATGCATGAAATTACATATTCAAACACAGGAGAAAAAAGCTTATAATCAAAAAAAGATATAGAATTTTGCTGATAAATATATAATATATTATATATTATAATATAATAATAAACCTGTAGAGTAAATAATAAATATATAATCATAATAAATATATAATCAAGTAATATATTAAAAATATATATTTTATTCATGCTTATAATATATATTTATGTTTTTCCAGTTTTTAATATGTATTAAGTATATATAATTATAATAGTTAATTTACATACAGTTTTTAATTTACTTTACAGTTTTTAATTTAATTTACTTTATAGTTTTTAATGTATATTATTAATTAATTTAATAATACATGAGATAATGTATTTTAAGTGTGCTGGACGAACCAAAAAAGAAGGAAGAAGATAATTTTAGGTGAAGTTAAATGTACAGATATGGGTGAACTGATAGAAATTCTGGGTTTAGTGTGCTAGCTTGCATAGATAAAATCATTTGCCTGGATGGTTACTGAAATCTTGATTCAAAGTTTGTTCATACTAACATAGTTGGACAATCTGAAAATTCCCTTTAATATGGAGAAGGAGGAAGTGAAGGACTGAAAGATGCTTTTGCCATTGTAATACCCTAAACTACTCCCCAAACTATGAAGACCCAGAAACATTCCCCTCACCAAAGAACTGGGAACACATTTAGTCAGGAGAGCACATGCGTATGTGAAAATACTAGGAGTGGCAATTCTCCTGGTGATGGGCTGTTGATGGGAGCTGATGCAATGTTTGAAATGTATTCCCAGACACAAAGTGGACATTCCAGGAATGAGACCAGGAATTATCAAATAGAAATGTAGCTAATTTATCATGGAGTCCATAGGGCTGAGATTAATATTTTTCAAAATAGATTCTTCCTTGTTATTAATAATCTAAAATTATGCTAGGTTTGGCAAACGGAGCACTGACATTAAGAATTGTTTCTATAGCTACTTTCAGTTACTTCATAGAGTCTCGAGAATTAGGATAATGGCAAGTAATCTTGAGCTTATTTTAAGATTTATTCATCAGGCTTATCTTAAAGATAGACCTATAAAATTTTCTACACCAGCAGAGAATGCAGTATTTTTGTATTAAGGCTCAAGAGAGACCCTCCTGGGCTGAAGATGTTAGTGACTATTCTCATTGATATCTTTATTAGAAAGAAGAGATGGCTAGAGGTAAAGATCTCTAACATTTGAGGCTAACAGTTTGATTATACTTTAAGTGAGTTGGCAAGGATCATGCTGGAGTTCTAATGACGAGCTTTGGGAAAGAGTAAAGTAAATGATCTGCTTCAAATGCTTCAGGAGTGTGCTATCTTTGTCCTGTGTGAATGCTCAAAAGAGGCTTCAACTGTGGAGATGCGTGTGGGTGTTAACTAGCCTTTTACTCTGCCACACTCACCTCTCCCACAAGGAGCTCATGAACCAAGTGATAGTGGTGGCAGGGACAAACGTTATACATAGCCCAATATTGACTTCCCCTTATCAAGGCTGACTTGATTAACATCATTAGTAGATGTATAATTTGCCAGTGACATGAACCAATCCAATGGGTCACCGTACCCTCAGTCAATCAGCTAGTAGGGTGCCAATTTGTTTTTTGATGTTAAGCATTTCCCATCATGGAAAAGAGCCACTATTGATTTGAAATTATTGTTACACATACCATATTTTAGTTAGCATGACCTTAAGCAAATTTACTATTTGTGTTATTTAATATCATGATCTAATCCACAATAATGCTTATGACCAAAAATGCTTTTTAAGTTTAAAGATATAAGGTTGTATAATATGCTCATGGTATTCACCAAGCTTAACATGCAGTCCGTCTTTCAGAAACAACTGCCCTAGAGTACATTGGAATTAATATAAAAAAATATGTTTAATATTTCAACTAGGTGACCACAACTTGCAAGCTTTATCTACTATCCTAAAAAATAGCAACTGACTAATATACAGTATCATTTTTCTTTCTGATAGAATACATGGATCCACAGGGAAAAAAATGGGAACAGAAGAGATGAATCTCCCTATCACATCCTTGACCTACTTGAGAATGTATGGTCTACTCCTTGTGATCCAAGGCTCTTCTTGGTCACTGGTCTTATACTAAAAGAAAGATTATGTACATGAGGTAATACAACAGGGTTTCCTTTGCACTGCAAGTCATTTTAATCAACACATGCCTGTGGATAAATAAGTCAAAAATGAATTACTGTCTAATAACTAATCCTTACCCTAACAGGAAAAATATAACCCTTAGTAAGTAGTAGGAAAAGAAAAGATGGATAAGGTCTTAGGATTCCCTGGGACCATCTAGTGCTGCTAAATCCAAAAGTAATATTGAATGAAATATAGCATGCATCTCATGTAGCTGGGACCAAAAAACGTCAGTAATGAAGATTTGGAATAGCATATCAGATAAAGTATTCTTTAGTCCTGTCTGAGAGCAAAGAAAACATGGAATAGATAAAAGAGAAAGGCAGTTGAAAATACCATCTAGGGCCTGTGATCAGCTACAGGAATGAGGATATAGTGACAACTTCTTCACCCTTCTTTCAACATGTAAAACTCCTTAATAGATAATTTTAAATACCATTCAAATGTTTTTGATTTTTAAATGGATCTTCTAAATACAGAATGTCACTATTTAGATACATAATAATAGTCTTATGCTTAAGTACTCAAGACCAAAGTAAATGGCGACTACATGCTTCCAGTTACTCAGGCCAAAAATTTTGAAAACATAACTCCTCTTTCTCATGCCCTATGACCAATATTTCAAAATATCCTGTGAGTCAAGCTTTGAAATAGACCTAGAATCAGATTTTTTCTTACTAATTCCTTTATTACCACTGATAAAGATTGTCTCCTTGACAAAACTCTAGGAAGGCTCTTGTGAGCTCCACTAGGCTCCATCCGTGAGAGGGACATAGGCTCATGTCTCTCAAGAGCCCAGTTCTAGCAAGAATCCTGCTAAGTCAGTTTAATCAGAATCCCCCATTGATATCCGATCATCCTTTATATATAGTTGGGCTCCTCATCCTCCACTATCTGCTAGGTGATGTCTGATCACCCTGACCTGCTTCAACAGGAGTAGTGTTTGGTGGATTTAGCCAGAATCTCCCCTTACCTCTGATATTTCTTCTTAGCAATTTTTCTATCCACTAAACCCCACCTTGCTCCTTGGCTACAAATTCCCACTTTTCCTTGCTTTATTCAGAGTTAAGCCCAATCTATCACCCCCATGGTAAGACTCCATTGTAGTAGTTCCCCTTGAATAAAGTCTGCCTTACCATTCTTAAACAAGTGTCTTGAATATTGTGTTCTTTAGCACCAGCCAAGCCCATTCCACCATCTACAACTGCTGAGATAATCACAAGCTTCCATACTGGTCTCCCAGATTGGCCATTGTCTCATTAGAGTCTTTTCTCAAAATAGTAGCTAATATATTCCTTTCAAAAGTAAGCTAGGTTTGTAATTACTCTGTTTAAAGCCCTCCATAGGCTTACTGTTAAACACAGAATTAAATACAATGTCATGTGCCTTTTCAAGCCAGAATTTCTGTACTACCTGGCCTTCTTTTTACCAATCTGATCTTTTCTCTTACCCCTTTCTTCCTTTCTCATTCAGTTACAGGAGGCTTATCACCTTTCAGAATCAATCTGTTTTTGAATTCTCATTGGTTTCCCTGTAGTTAGAATGAAGAAGGTTATTGTCTACCTTCCACTCCAAATATTTTTTCACCTACTGAAAGCTAGAGGAGAAAAATTACTGTAACAGGATTAAGCATTTTTGTCCATATCAACTCAATACTTTTTTAATTAAATGTATCTCCGCCAACTTTAAATATAAACACACACACATATAGATTAAAAGTAAGTGGATGGAGAAAAGTATGCCACTCTAACACTAATAAAAACAAAGCAGGAGTAGCTGTATTAATTTCAGACAGAGCGGACTTCAAAGCAAGGAAAGTTATCAGCAATAAAGAAAGGTATTATATAACAATAAATGAGTCAATTCTCCAAGAAGATGTAACAACTCTTACTGTCTGTGTGCCTAACAACAGAGTGTCAAGCTACACGAGGCAAAAATTAAAAGAACTGCAAGATGAAATAGATGAATCTGTTGTCATAGTTGGAGACCTCAACAACCCTCTATCAGAAATGGCCATATCCAGCAGACAGAAAACCAATAAGGACATAGTTGGACTCAACAGCACCATCACTTCTTCCCAAGTGATCTATTGATTCAATGCACTAAATATCTCTGCTCTGACTTTTACCAGCCTCCCACTAAGGGCAAGGTGAAATGATGTATGGAAGACTCAGTAAAAAAGTGTTTGTATTATAGAGAATACTAGATGGGAAATAAGTTGGACTTTGGAGAATGTGTAGAAATTAGATAAGAGATGAGAAGTTGGAGGGTTTTTCAGGAAACTTGAAACTTTTCCAAACAGCTAGGTCAAAATAATTTTCTTTTAACCCTAAATCAACCTCAGAAATCTTTTCTTCAACATAGCAGCAAAACAGTGTTTGAAAACTGTGGTAGATTTTATTACTGGCCCCGCTATTTATTCATCAATGTGTCTACAGTCTTTGTTATTTGACTTCTAAGTTTGCCCCATTTAAAATGTTGAATATATTTTATACCCCTTGACTTTGACTTTTGTAAATGACTGGCTTTAGCCAATTGACTGTTAGTAAGTATAAGTTGACCAATGCCTAGAAAAGTACATGTGCAATTGAGATTTCTATCCTGTGCTACAGCCAACTCCATGAGAAGAATATCCTTGGGCTAGCCTACTAGTACTCAAAGAAAGATGAAGAACATGTGGAGCACAGCTGAGATTAGCCAAAACACCCATAAGAAAATGCCCAGAATTGCTATGTGCCCAACTAATTGTATTTGTCATAAAGACAAATGATAAGTTTTTATATACAGATTTTGTGACTAAAGATGTTTAAAGCATAAAATATTTTTATTTCCTCTTTGCTATTTATTATAATAGAAAATGAAATGAAACAAAACAAATTTTAAAGGCCATGCTGTAGCTTTCAGAAAGAAATGTTATATAAAAACTCAGTGACAATTGCAGTGACTAAAGGCCTAAAATGAACAAGAGCCTAGTGATAACCAATGACTGGAGCAGAGGAAACACTGGTGGTCGTTCTTTAGGAGGATGAGTGAAAAGGAAGAGGTAGGGGTAGATTAGAGAAGCAGGTGAAGAGATATTCTCAGAAAGACAAAAGAGTTCTGTTCACAATATCTACTCACCTTTCCTTTCTCTATCTGTCCAGACATCAGTCTACTATATTCAAAACCCTGCTGTCTATGATTCATTTTCCTCCATACCTCTGTGTCTGTCCTTGCTAGTCAAGACCTAGTCAAGACCACAAGCGTCAGGAAAAGAGGCTTTAGGGCTTGTCAGGGGGACACATACTGGGGATTAAGGAGCCAAGGGAGTTTTGAATTTATGACTACTCTTGCTGGATTTATGAATACATTTTGTCATAGTAATAAATTCATTCTTGTTGTTTAGAGTTTCAAGCACTCAATCCGTTACTATGACTCAAGTTCATTATTGAAGAAATAGACTTTGATGGACAAAACAAAAAAAATTTCAACCTTGTGTATAACATTGCTAACGTGAGATAATGTGTTCCATACGTTGTTGCAACTTTCACACAATTGAGTTGCTTCAGAATCCCACGTATTCTTAATTGAAGACTGCCAGTGTATATCAAAATAGTATTTTTTAAAATTCTATCTTGCATGATGAGTTAATGCCCAAAATTGCTAATAACCAAGTTCTGTGGATGAAATGAAAAGAAGCATTTTTCCTAAAGTGTTTCTGGTTATTTAAAAAATTTTTTGATTATTTTAAAATATTATGAATTTGAAGAATCAAAATACCTAGATAAGTGAACCAAAAAATGAATGAATTATATTCTATATTGTATTTGTGATCATACAATGGTGACATACAATGGAACTGGAGAATATGTAATAGTAATTTATTATAGTCACTAAACATTGAAATTCAAAGACAATATAAATTATGCATTTTTAGTGCCAATGTAGTAACTAGATGAGCAACTGTTTATATTTTAATATCTTTATTCATTTAAAGTAATCATAATTGATTCAAATATTGTTTGCAGTTTTTATTTCTCACAAAATATTCATATTTTTAAAACCATCATTTGGCTAGACTTATTATAAAGGTTTGCCATACATAATAAGGCATAGATTTGAAACAGGAAGAAATTGTTTTTGGTTATTTTACCATTTTTTTAAGATGACAAACAAATATATAAGCAGGAACTACTACAAAGCAACCAGATAAAAACTAATATTTTTTAAATGGAACCTGAAATAAGGAAAAATCTTTGGAGATTTTGGACTTAAACATACAATTGTCAAAATTAGAATTTCACAATGACAGTATCGTGTCAAAGCCCACGTACACCAGTTGGTCAATATTTTCCAGAAGACTTTCTTGAGGGTTGTTGGTTTCAGGATCTGAATCTTTTAACCACCATATCTGAGCATTAATGAGAAGAATCCTCAGGGCTGCATCTCCGTTCCTGCTGGCCTGACAGAGGGCCTTGCTTGGCTGGGTGAGTAGAGTAACCCATTACTTTCGAGGAGTTTATGTTCTCCAGGCAGTGCCTTTACTTCTCTTTTTTCTCTCTCCTTATTTGGGCAAATTCCACTCTGCGGTAGGTAATTTCAGTGGCTACCTAATCCACATTCTCGTCAAATGACCTTAGGTCAAGCCAGGCTCCCTGGGCATTAAATCCCAACCACAACAAATTGGGAGCTTTTGCTGGTTCAAACATAGCTCTTTAAAGTATTGGCATGCCTTATTGAGATACCCACAAGCCTCTTCACCATTTCTATTGTGATAATTGCAGATACCTTGAAGCAAGTAAAGTCTTGAAAACAATACCTTCTCTTTCCCACCATTTCCTTTTAGGTGGACCAGTCTGATGATTTTCTCCATAACAATTTTTAAGGCATTTCTGGACCAAGTTTAATATTTTTCTGCACTGTCAAGCCAGTTATCCAAAGCAGAAGTAACATCATACTGTATCTAACTGGAGCACTGCATAGTTATGTACTTTATCCAGTAGTTCTTTGCTACACTCGCAGAAATATTTTTCAGCACCCAACAGAACTGGTAAGGTATGGAATAGCCATACTCTTTTCTTTTCAGAAAATCTCTGCTTTTCTCATGATAACCATAGCTAACATAAGGGCTTTTCTTTGTGATGGAGGAATTCTGATTGGTCTGCCTGTCTCATTAGCTATACAGTTTCTGGATCTACCGCTATCTCAACTCTCTCTCCCAGTATTTCTAGTCCTCTCTAAGTCCTTGGAATTAATTTTTCTTTCAGTTTTTTTCTTTGGGAATTTCTTTTTTCTTTCAATTATTTCAAACGAAGTTCAGTTTCATTTTGTTCTTCTTCAAACTAAAAATTTTTTCCCCACATTCTCTTCAGACTGTTTTAGTTTGAGCACCATAGCTTTTACATTGTGTCACTCCTTGTTCTAGTGTTTTCCCTAGTCAAAGTTGTTTCTTATTTAGGATAATTTTGATATAATTTTCCTGAAATCCAAAGGTTTTAGATACTTTAGAACTCAGTTCTCTGCCAGGGATGTACAATTGGGTCTTCAAAAAGTTTTTCCTGTCTTTTCTTAGTCTCGGAGGCAAAAATACCTCAACTGCAGCAATTCCTGCTGTTTTATCATTTTCATTTCCTTTTTCATGCTCGACTGCACTGCAGCATATTTCTTCCCTTATCTTTTCTATTTCGTTTCCACAACATTCTGTCTTGTCAGAGTCCTTCTTAGCAAGGGCCTTCAACACCAAACCACCTTCATTATTTTCATCCGTATATGGAGGTTTCCAAAGTTGCCTTCTCTCTTTCCTTACAAGTTGGGTCAATTTTGCTTGAATATTTTTTTTTTCTTAACTGTAAACACGTTTTCATTCTTCTTTCCTTCTTTCCTTTGTTTTTCTTTCTTTCTTTCTCTTTTTTGGTGCCATCTGCACCATCCAGGCACCTGCTGTGACCTGCCACGTGCCTGGATGTGGAGGCTGCTGTGGTTTGTCTTCATTCTGGGTGAGGCCAGTTCCCCCTCTGCCCACATTTAATGTACTTTGATTATATACTAGTGACTATAACAAATGCTTCATTGAGTTTTTGCACTGTGTCTCATTACTCTAAAATAAAATGCAATAATTTTACTTATTTGGGAAATATATTCCTGAAATTTATGAAGATAACAATAAAGTTGTAAATCCAGGATTGAGGATGTTCACATAGGATTTTCTTGTTTCTACCATTAAGATTCTTGACATTTTTTTCATTGTGGTCATTGTTTTCATATTTTAGCTCATATACCTTGAGTTTCTATGGGTAATAGAAAGACAACAGAAGGTTGTCATTTAGCTTACTCCTAATTGGGATTCAACTATTCCTCACTAAGTTTAGAGTCATATCTGTTAAGCTTCTTGTCAAAGCAGTGGAGCATAATTAAATTGCCATGGTAGCAGAGAGTGGGCATATAAAAAAAGCTATGAAATACATCCAGCGGGGCAATATGGGCACAAAGCAAAGTTATTCAGCTGAAAATGTGTTTTTCTCAACGTACAGCCTTGCAAATGAGATTTGGCCCAAGAAGCTGTTAACTGTTAATATCTATTTGTCTTTACCTCTTGATTGCGATAGCTACTTGTTAGTAGGGGTTACACTAATTTGCTTTTGGATCACCAGATTTCCCTGTGTTGCGGTGAGCACTAAATATTTGCTGAATTAGTGAGCACTCAATAAGATGGATTGATAATTGACTTGTCAATATCAACGGGATCCAGTCTATGAGCCTGGATAGGAGAAAAATCTCCCCTTAAGAATGAGGGAGGGTGATCACAGTGCTGGTGAGGGCTTCAGGTTAGGTCTCTAAACTGTAAGGGGTAATAAAGGGACTAAGCAGAGAGTTGGGTAAAAATAGATGCTTAATCCTAGAAATATCATGCCAAAATGTGGATTAGATAGATTGGGAAGGTGAAATTTGAATTTTTAATAAAAGTGAATGAAAGGATTTTCTGTAGATTCACTCACTATTAAGTGTCATTATTTAAGGTGACTCAGTGGCACAGAAGCTCAGAAGCTCTGAATGGGCCAACATATCCCTGATGGATGGAGGAATTGTGAACCTGAAGCTTTTGGAAATATTTTCTGCCTCTTTATGTATTGGTTTGAAAACTGGAGTGAGAATGATTTGAATGCAGCAACTTTAACTTTCAAGTATTACAGTGAACTACTCTAGAGTTCCATTTATATAAGGTGACTGTAAACCCAAGTCCTTATATAAACATGTTGACATGGAATAATTCTTAATTGCACAACTTTACTCTAAAAAGTGTCTCAGTTATATATTGATCTTACTGAAACTTTATTGTACTTCTGTTTGCTTTACTAATAAGACTTTATCTATCTTATCTCCTACAAGGAAATTCAAATTTCTCAACAAGGGCCATGCATCTCCCATGAAAACACATTATGGTACAGTTGATTGCACGGGATTTTCTCAAAATCCTAACTCCAGCACTATGTGAGTTTGGGAAAACTATTTAACTCAAAACTTTGGTTCTCTCATCTATAAAGTGGAAATAGTTATAGTACCTAACATATAGTATGAGAATTAAATAAATAAATATATGCCAAAGATTGATCATTGTGCCTGAATGTGATATTGGTATCTTATACATTTTAGTTTTAAAAGGTAAATTAAGATAGCATACTACAGCAGGTGTTATGAGTTCAAAAGAAAAGTTATAACTCCAGAGAAAGGGGGTAGGATTGTGTCTAAGACAAACCCATGAGTGAAGGAGGCATTTAAGTACTTCAGTATATAGACACAGTGGAGTCATATTAAAAACATAAAGGAGAGGAATTTAGGTCAAGATGGCAGTGTAGGCAGACTCTGACTCACCTCCTCCCATGGACACAACAAATTTACAACTCTTGGAACAACTATCCCTGAGAGAAAACTGAAAACTGGATAAAAAGAACCCACACAACAAGGGATGGTGCTGACTGAGGTAGAAGAGACAGAAATTCCTTTCTGGAGAGAAAAGCCACCTTCGAGCTATGGTGTCTCATGGTCAGCCATGAGTAATCTTGAGGTATGAAGCCTTCCCTGGAGAAGTAGAGGAACTGAACAGGGGTGCATTGCCAAAATAAGCAAATTTTGGACTCAGCACAACTGAGATAAGTGTCATAATACCTGGTTTTTCTGGCTATTAACTACAAAGGGGAATGTCCCCAGAAAAGCTATCAGATGTAAGGGGAAAACAGCCTGCTCTAAACAGGCCTATGAGCAAATTCACCAGTTTTGGAAAGCAAACTAAAATCACCAGAAAGAAGGGTATACAGTCTTTTCGTGAAAAGAGACTCATTTGATAGGTTCTGGGTGCATCTTGGTGAGAGGTGAGACCTTCCCAGGCACTGAGACATAGGTAGCAGCCATTATTGTGACCTAGTACAGGGGTGCTGACACAGATGCTGGCAGATGCCGTTGGAGTTCTTCCCCTGGCCTGTTAGCCCAGAGGTCTGCCTCACCCACTACAGCACTGATTTAATCCATCTCAGCCAGGACAGGCAGCTGACCCTAGGGACGGGCCCCACCCAACAGCAAGCCCTCAGGTAACTTGTGGGCACACATAGGTGAGGTGCCTGGAACCTCTGCAGCCAAGCAAGTGGGTCTGCCACTGTGGGGCAGGGTATGCATGACGGGCAGGCCTGTGTTGGTGGAGAGCGTGGAGCCTCTGTAGTGGGGCAACTGGGTCCACTTCAAAGGGTCAGGGCATTTGCATGGGGCAGGAATGTGTTGACAGGGCATGTGGGTCTGTAGGCTGTGGAGCTTGTTACCTGCAGCAGACTTGTGCTTCTCAAATGGACACATAGGGATTGGCCCCACCTTCCAAAGCATGGTGATCCCATGCCTGAGGCCAGCCCCACTCAGACGCAATCCTGAGAGAGCTGACAAGAGCCTTGCAGGCTGAGGCCTACAGCAGTTGTACGCCCCTGAACCTAGCAACCAGCCATAAGGCCACCTCTCCAGGATTGCGAGATCTAGCAGACCTAAATAGGACAGATATACATGGGTAGATATAAGCACAGAGAAAGAGGCAAAATGGGGAATCAAAGGAATATGTTTTAAGTCAGGGAACAGGACAAGACCCCAGAAAAAGAACTAAATGAAACAGAAATAACCTACTTAGAGTTAAAACAAAAAGTCATAAGGATGCACATCAATCTTGGTATCACAAAGGATGAACTCAGTGAGAACTTCAACAAAGAATTAGAAAATATAAAAAAGAACGAATCAGAAATGAAGAATACAACAGTGGAAATGGAAAAATTCACTAGAGGTACTCAATAGCAGAGTATATGGCACAGAGAAATGGGTCAGCAAGCTGGATGAAAGACTAGATGAAATCACTCAAGCTGAACTGATAAAAGAAAAAAGAATTAAAAAGAATGAGGGCAGTGTAAGGGATATCTGAGACAACATCAAGCACTCTAACATCCATATTATAGGTGTCCCAGAAGGAGAAGAGTGAGACAAAGGGGCAGAGAATTTATTTAAAGAAATAATAGCAGAAAACTTTCCTAAGAAAGGAAACAGACATTCAGGTACAGGAAGCACAGAGAGCACCAAAGAAGATAAACCCAAAAAGGCCCACACCAAGACACATTATAATTTAAATGCCCAAAATTAAAGAAGAGAGAATCCTAAAAGCAACAAGAGAAAGGCAACAAATGACATGAGGGTAGAAGACAGTGGCACAATATATTAAAAGTGCTGAAAGAAAAAACCTACAGCCAGGAATACTCTACCCAGCAAGGCTATCATTCAGAATGGAAGGAGAGAGAAAGAGTTTCCCAAACAAGCAAAAACTAAAGGAGTTTATCACCAAAAAACCAATCTTACAAGAAATGCTGAAGGAACTTATTTAAGTGGAAAAGAGAAGACTACAAATACTAATAGGAAAATTATTTTAAAAAAGCAATAAAATCACTGTAAAGGCAAATATATAATAAAGGTAGCAGATCAACCACCTATGAAGCTCTTATGAAAAACAAAAGACAAACGTACTAAAATTATCTATTTCCATGATAAGAGGGCAAGGGACACAAACGCACAAAAAAAAGAAGTTAGATATGATATCAAAAGCATAAGATGTGGGAGGAGAGGAGTAAAAGAGTAGAGCTTTCAGAAAGAGGTCAAAATAAAGAGACCATCAACTTAATATAGATTGCTATATACGTAGGTTATTATATATGAATCTGATGGTAATCACAAACCAGAAACCTATAATAAATACACAAAAAATTAAGAGAAAGGAATCCAAGCATAATACTAATGAAAGCCATCAAACACAAGGGGAGAGAGCAAGAGAAGAAGAAAGGAACAGAGAAGAACTACTAAAACACCCAGAAAGAAGTAACAAAATGGCAATAAGTACATTCTTATCAATAGCAACTAAATGTTGTTGGACTAAATGCTCCAATCAAACAGTATAGGGTGGCTGAATGGATAAAACAACAAGACCCATATATATGCTGCACACAAGAGACACACTTCAGACCTAAAGACACTTAAACCTGAAAGTAAGGGGATGAAAAAAGATATTCCAAGAAATTGTAATGAAAAGAAAGCCGGGACAGCAATGCTTATATCAGACAAAACAGACTTTAAAACAAAAACTGTAACACAAGACAAAGAATGGCACTAAATAATGATAAAGGGAATGAAACAACAAGAGGATACAGCACTTGTAAATATATATGCACCTAAAATAGGAGCACCTAAACATATAAAGCAATTATTAACAGACATAAATGGAGAAATAGACAGAAACATAATAATAGTAGGGGACTTTAACACTCCACTCCACCAAGGGATACATTATCCAAACAGAAAATCAATAAGGAAATATTAGCCTTAAATAACACATTAAACCAGATGGACTTAGTACAGGATATATATACAGAATATTCCATCTAAAAACTGCAGATACACATTCTTTTCAAAAGTACATGGAACATTCTCAAGGATAGACACATATTAGGCCTTAAAACAAGACTCAGTATATTTAAGAAGACTGAAATAATACCAAGCATCTTTTCTGATCATAGCAGCATGAAATTAGAAATCAACCACTGGAAGAACATCAGAAAAGCCACAAATACATGGAGCTTAAACAAAATTCTACTGTACAAGGATTGGGTTGGTGAAAAATTCAAAGGATAAATAAAAAAATACCTGGAGATAAATGACAATGAATATACGGCATGCCAAAATTTATTGGATACAGCAAAAGCGGTTCTAAGAGAGAAATTTATAGCAATACAGGCTTACCTCACCAAACAAGAAAAATATCAAATAAATAATATAAAAGTGCACCTAAAGGAACTGGAGAAATACAAACAAACAAGCTCCAAAATCAGTAGAAGGAAGGAAATAATAAAAATCAGAGCAGAAATAAATGAAATAGAGACTAAAGAAATGATAGAAAAAAGATCAATGAAACAAAGAGCTGGTTCTTTGAAAAGGTAAAGAAAATTAACAAACCCTTAGCTAGACTCTTCAAGAAACAAAGACAGAAGGCTCAAATAAATAAAATCAGAAATGAAAGAGGAGAAATAACAATAGATACCTCAGAAATATAAAAGACTATAAGAGAATACTATGAAAAACTATACGCCAACAAATTGGACACTCTAGAAGAAATGGATACATTCTTGGAATCATACAACCTTCTAACACTGAATCAAAAAGAAATAGAGAATTTGAACAGACCAATCACCAGTGAGGAGATTGAAACAGTAATCAAAAATCTCCAAAAAATAAAAGTGCCAAAACAAATGGCTTCCCTGGGGAATTCTACCAAACATTCAAAGAAGACTTAATACCTATCTTTCTCAAACTCTTCCAAAAAATTGAAGAGCGGGAGAATGTTCCTAACTCATTCTACAAAGCCAACATTATCATAATACCAAAAGCTGACAAGGACAACACACAGAGAAAATTACAGGCCAATATCACTGAAGAACATCAATACAAAAATCCTCAACAAAATACTAGCAAATCGAATACAACACCACATTAAAAAGATCGTACACCATGATCAAGTGGGATTTATTCCAGGATGCAGGGATGGTTCAACATCTACAACTCAATCAACATGAACCACCACGTTAACAAAATGAAGAATAAAAATCACACAATCATCTCAATAGATGCAGACAAAGCATTTGACAAGATACAGCATCCATTTATGATAAAAACTCTGAATGAAATGGGTATATAAGGAAAGTACCTCAACCTAATAAAGCCCCTATATGTTAAGCCCACTGCTATTAGTATTCTCAGTAGAGAAAAACTGAAAGCAACCCCTCTAAGAATAGGAACCAATCAAGGATGCCCACTTTCACCACTCTTGTTTAACATAGTGTTGGAAGTCTTAGCCAGAGCAATCAGGCAAGAAAAAGAAATAAAAGTGATTGAAATTTGAAAGGAAGAAGTGAAACTGTCACTAGTTGCAGATGACATAATTTTATGTATAGAAAACCCTAAAGAATCCAGCAAAAATCTTTTAGAAATAAGACATGAATATGGTAAAGTTGTAGGGTACAAAATCAACATACAAATATGAGCTGCATTTTTATATACTACCAACAAAGTAGCAGAAAGAGAAATTAAGAACACAATTCCATTTACAGTTGTGACAAAAAGAATAAAATACCCAGGAATAAACTTTGCCAAGGAGGTGAAAGACCTGTGCACTGAAAACTGTGAAACATTGTTGAAAGAAATTGAAGACACAAAGAACTGGAAAGATATTCCATGTTCTTGGATTAGAAGAATTAACGTAGATAAAATGTCTATACTTCCTAAAGTAATCTACAGAGTCATTGCAATTCCTATCAAAGTTCCAATGATATTTTTCACAGAAATGGAACAAAGAATCCTAAAAACTATACGGAACAACAAAAGACTCCAAATGGCCAAAGCAATCCTGAGAAAAAGAACAAAGCTTGAAGCATCGCACTCCCTGATTTGAAAATATACTACAAAGTTATAGTTATCAAAACAGCATGGTACTGGCAGAAAAACAGACACAAATATCTATGGAACAGAATCAAGAGCCAAGAAATAAATCACACATCTATAGACAGCTAATTTTGAACAAGGGAGCCAAGAATATTCAATGGAGAAAGGAAAGTCTCTTTGACAAATTGTGTAGGGAAAACTGGACAGTTACATGCAAAAGAATGAAAGTAGACCATTATCTTACACCTTACACAAAAATTAACTCAAAATGGAGTAAACATTTGAATGTAAAACCTGAAACCATGAAACTTCTAGAAGAAAACATAGGCAATATCCTCTCCAACATTGGTCTTAGCAGCATCTTTTCAAATACCATGTCTGACTGGGCAAGAGAAACAATAGAAAAAATAAATAAATAGACTACATCAAACTAAAAATCTTCTGTACAGCTAAGGAAACCATTAACAAAACAAAAAGACAACCTAACAAATGGGATAAGATATTTGCAAACCATATAACTAAGGGGTTAATATCTAAAATATATAAAGAACATATATCCCAACAACAACAAAAAACTAACAACCCAATTAAAAAATGAGCAAAAGTCCTGAAAAGACATTTCTCCAAATAAGATATACAGAGGGCCAATAGGCACATGAAAAGATGTTCAACATCACTAATTATCAGGGAAATGTAAAACAAAAATGCAATGAGATATCACCTCATACCCATCAGAATTGCTATAATTAACAAGACAGGAAACAACAAGTGTTGGAGAGGATGTGGAGAGAAAGAAACTCTCATACACTGCTGATGGGAGTGCAAACTGGTGCAAATACTATGGAAAGCAGTATGGAGTTTCCTCAGAAAATTAAGAATAGATCTACCATATGATCCAGCTATCCCAATGCTGGGTATTTATCCAAAGAACATGAAAATATGAATGTATGAAGATACATGTACTCCTATGTTCATTGCAGCATTGTTCACAATAGCCAGGACTTGGAAGCAACGTAGGTGCCCACCAAGGGATGAATTGATAAAGAATATGTGGTGTATATACATGATGGAATACTATTCAGCCATAAAAAAAGATGAAGTCTGGCTATTTCTGACCACAAGGATGAACCTTGAGGGTATTATGCCAAGTGAAATAAGTCAGAGAGAGAAAGTCAAATACCATATTATCTCACTCATAAATAGAAGACAAAAACAACGATAAACAAACACATCGAGACAGAGATTGGATTGGTAGTTACCAGAGAGGAAAGGGGGAGGGTGGAAGGTGAAAGGGGTGATCAGCCTCATGTATATGTATGCATATTGTAATTAGTCTTTGGGTGGTGAACATGATGTAATCTACACAGAAATCAAAATATAATAATGTATACCTGAAATTAATATGATTTTATAAACTAATATTACTGCAATAAAATAATTTTTTAAAAAATATAAAAGAAAACATATATTTAATACAGAAAGTGATAGATAATTCAGATAGAATTTCAGAATTAGTGAAAATGAACAAACAGCAATAAATCCTAATATGCCAGAATAAGGAATTTTTACTTGGTTTTCCAGCTGTGAAGAGAAGTGTCTGAATTTGAATTTTTTTTGTTCCCTAACTAGATGGATGTCTTGAGTAAGTTACTTAGACTTTGTATGTATTAATTTTTTCAACTACAAGATGAAGTCTAATAGTTTCTACTTCATAGGATTGTTTTAAGAATTAAATGAAACATATATATCCATATACATGTAAAGTACATATGTATACATATACATATATTATAACATTGCTGAGAATAGTTTTTGACATGTACTAAATGTTCACTAAACGCTAGATATTTCAATATAACAATTATTAATAATATAATAAAAAGGTATTGGTCAAAAAGTTGATGAGACGGGCTTCTTAAAAATTCATGTCCTTATGTCATAAAGGATGGAACGCCGTTACATTAATTAAAAGATATAGGGGACAGCCCAGTGGCAGAGCAGTTAAGTTCGCATGTTCCGCTTCCATGGCCCAGGGTTCGCCAGTTCAGATCCTGGGTGCGAACTTACACACTGCTTGTCAAGCCATGCTGTGGCAGGCATCCCACATATAAAGGAGAGGAGGATAGGCATGAATGTTAGCTCAGGGCTAATCTTCCTCAAAAAAAAAAAAGACATTAGCGGGGCTGCCCCGAGGCCAAGTGGTTAAGTTAGTGTGCTCCACTTTGGCAGCCTGGGGTTTTGCCAGTTTGTGTCCTGGGCAAGGACATGGCAACACTCATCAGGCCATGCTGAGGCAGCATCCCACGTAGCACAGCCAGAAGGACCAACAACTAAATAGGGGGCTTTGGGGAGAAGAAAAAGAAAAAAAAGAAGATTGGCAACAGATGTTAGCTTAGGTGCAAATCTTTAAAAAAAAGATGTGAGAGAAGGTCGAGATTCAGGCTGCAAATTTGAATGCTGTTAAATTTAAGGTGCTTGTGGGACATTCAGTTACAATTATTTTGTGGGACATTGGTTACAATTATTCAGGGGACCACCAAGAGTTTTAGGGCTAAAAGCTCTCAGAAATGATCAGAGATGTAACTACGAAGTGTGCTTTAGTGAAGGCTGGGATGCATAGAGGTTGGCAATAGAAGGCACAGTCATAGATAAAACAACTTGCCCAAGGCCACTGGCCTAATAAGTGGCAAATGTGGGATCCCAAGGTTAGTTTGAAAAGTGTAGATAACTTCACTTCTTTGTAACTCAATTACCTATATAATGATGGAATAGGGTTAGGTTATCCCTTTTTTCCCCCATCAAGAAGAGTCTGCTAATTTTACAGAAACTCTCAAACTAATTTTGTGTATGGATAATTTATTGCAGCACAATTTATCTCTTATACAAGTAGAAGAAAGAAAAGATGTGATGTTGCTGGCCTTATACCTTGAAAACTATTTTCATGGACAGTAGTTTTTTAAATTGATTGTATTATCACTTCTTCTAAATTGATTCCTTTTTTCAAAAGTGTATTCCTATTTTCCAAATGTCAGGGAAAACAAAAATGAAGAGATCAAAGGGCCAATATGTTCGGGGCTGGCCCCGTGGCCGAGTGGTTAAGTTTGTGTGCTCCGCTGCAGGCGGTCCAGTGTTTCGTTGGTTCGAATCCTGGGCGTGGACATGGCACTGCTCATCAAACCATGCTGAGGCAGCGTCCCACATGCCACAACTAGAAGGACCCACAATGAAGAATATACAACTATGTACCCGGGGGCTTTGGGGAGAAAAAGGAAAAACTAAAATCTTTAAAAAAAAAAAAAAGGCCAATATGTTCAATAATAAGGATGATATTTCATTTTGCGTAGCATTGTGGCTTTCTGTGACCTACTCATATAGAGTACGCATACACAAATGTTTATGAACTATCGATCTCTTTCACATTGATTAAAATTTTCACATTCATAAAAATCATTTTTTCTTGATGATATAGTATCTGCTTGCAAAATACTAAATGTCTATCCCTTAATATTCAGATATTAATACTGATAGTGTTGTCCAATTTCCCTATTGGAAATTGGGAAAGTTGGAAAATTACATTTTTCATTATGAAAAACTTAAATATACCATTCTTTCTAGACCTGAGTTATTTGAAGCTTTGTAGTCATTTAGCTGAAGGAATCTGTCAGGCAGACCCACATGCACACACACACACATTCATACATATAAAGTGACTTTCTCTAATACTTTGCTTATTTATGTTTTATTTCTTTCCTTTTTACAGCCTTTTTTACTGTAAATTCAATTGAATAGGAATTTATTGAGAAACTACTACTTGTACATTCCAAGTAAATTAGCAGGCTCTGAAAATACAGTGTTTACGTTAATGAAACAGTATTTTAGCTTCTATAACATAACATTGACTCCAAGTAGGATCTCACTCAGTCTCCCTTGAGATAATTTTTATTAAAAGGTTACAATTAATTTAATAATACATCAACAATAGGATTTTGACATTCCTGTTGTTATTCAAAATATATTTAACAAGCGTTTCATTTTTGTTTAGAGGACAATATAAATATCGAATTACTATTCTACCCCTAATTCCTGCCATATTCTCATTTTTACAAATCTATCTGCACATAGAGGGCATATTTATAACTGTTGACCTGTGTACATGTAATGATATCATAACAGGAAGATTTTGAGTAAAAATTTCCTTTCACCTCTCTACCTTATATGCAGATTAATAAACTTAGATTTTGGGGCTGGCCCAGTGGTGCAGCGGTTACGTGTGCACGTTCACTTCGGGGCCTGGAGTTCCCAGTTCAGATCCCGGTGCGGACATGGCACCTTTTGGCAAGCCATGCTGTGGTAGGAGTCCCACATATAAAGTAGAGGAAGATGGGCGTGGATGCTAGCTCAGGGCCAGTCTTCCTCAACAAAAGGAGGGGGATTGGCAGCAGATGTTAGCTCAGAGTTAATCTTCCTCAAAAAAAAAAATAAAAATAAGCTTAGATTTAGAGGACTATCACGATAGTAATATTAAGATTCACAGTAAGAGTACATGTATTAGTACTTGTGGTTAAAATACATATTCCAACACTGCGAAAACTGAGGTGATCTGTATAAGTATCAATATTCTCTAGACAATTGCACTGAAAAGCTAACAAAGAGGAATTATTTTTCTCATTTTCAAAAGAGAAAATGTGTATCTCATGAAATAAATTATTATCCATTCAAAAGGAGAGCCCTTAAAACTACTTCAAAATATGTGCTTTTCTTGGGACAAGTCTGAAGTAGACGTTGGGGACACAAATGCAATTTGAAACATTTCATTTCTACATTACTTATAGAGTCTCTGTTATTACAGCTTCTCTCATAGTTAAAGAAGAAATGGAGCACTGAACTTTGTGTCAACCAAAGGGAATAGAAAAACAACCCCAAAACTCAATACTGTTTAGTCCAATTTATGAAGTGATTTGAGGCAGGTAATTCAGATACTGGAAAAACTATCTTTCACTTAAGTACCAAAAAATCTAATTTAATGCAGTTGATATCTTCATTCCAGCCAGGAAAGCTGTTTCATCTTCATTTTAGTCTAGATTGCTACTATATGAAGTGACAGTGGGTTTACATGCTCTGGTTGTATATTTATTTTTTGAAAAGACCTGAGATGCCATCATTTTTCAATTTCATTTGCCATTTCATTGCTTATTCTAGGAAGGCGCAAAGTGTGAAATGGACATGGTGATCTCATTATTTTAAATTAATTTAACTTCACAAAGAGGAAATGATGATTAGTTAAGTAACTAGCACATGTCTTAACATTGAAGATGTTAACATGTCTCCCATTCTGTTATTTTAAATGAATCAAAAATATTTATTAAAATCCATTCTATGAATGCCTTTAAATAACTGCAACCAAGGTTTGAATGGCAATTCTTTTTGATGTTTTTTTCTCTCTTCTGCTCTGTAACTGGCTATTTTGTTTCCATTTCTATCTATCTATCTATCTATCTATCTATCTATCTATCTATCTATCTATCTACCATAATCATCTGCATCTCTCATTTAGAAGATCATTTATTACTAAAATACTGAAACACAGGAATATTGGATAATAGAAACAAAAAATTTAACTATAAGTTATATAGACAAGCAAGTTCTCTCGGCACATATTAGAATCAGTAATGAGACATCATCTGGGCAAAGAAGTCAGATAACTCAAGTGTAAGGATGGTAGGAAAAAGAGAAATGGAGTTTGTAAATACAGGGTGTAGCTGTAAAACAATGATACAAGTACACTAACTATCTACATTTCTATCCATTTTAATTCATGCGCAGCTTGTTTGTAAATGATTTGCTTGGGTTTTTTCTGGCGTGAAATGCTATCTTAGTAATAGATTTTGCATCTACTCCTTTTTTTCTGAGGTAGTCTAGTTTTCAGTGCCTTGTGTTTACACTAGATTCATCTCAGATTGTTTTCTTGTCACTGCTTCTACTTGCATATCCGGGAAGAAAAAGGTTAAGAATTCCATCCACGTTGAAGGAAAGAAAGAAGGAAGGTGAGCTGTTTTAAAATGTCCTTTTAGGCATGTTAATCACAGACTTCCTGGCAAGCAAACTAATGATATTTGCTAGCAGCAGAGTCTGTATCTATGGGACACATTTAGCAGAAAATACTTTAGCAGGTTGTCCAGGATAGTTTATAAGAAACAAACATAAAATCTATGGATCTGTGGGGACTGGCTCTCTGGAAAATGTCACAGAAGCTTTATCACTATCTGAATATAAAATGGAAATGTTTCATAACTGAGATGACTCTCTTCTGTGTAAGAATTTCAGTTGCACACATCACTTGGTACCTCACATTTAAGTTGGGATAGAGTAAGTATGATGCAGTGAGAAACACCATGGGAAGTCACATTGGAAGTTCTGGACCACTTTTCACAATGCCTATGATTACTTGAGGATTTTAAATTACTAGTCAAGTTTAATACTGGGTAAAATCTCTGATTTGTCTAAGGCTAATTTGACAAGTCAATACCTAATATTATCCCATTCTCCTCGGTTTGTATTTAGTCACCTATGGATACAAATCAGGTTAAATTATACTTGTATTCTGAGAAACCACATGCCCAGCTAAATATTAGAATTCTGATTACCTTAAAAAAGGAGATGATTAATATTGAAGGACAGGTAGGAATTTCTGTAATTCACTTCTAAAAATATATCACATATAAACCCTCATAAATATGCATCAAAAGACATGTATGAAAATGTTCACCACATTAGAACTGATAAATATTTTTGGAATCCTAAACAGTAGTGAAAATGATTGCCTTTGTTCCTTTGTCTCCTCACCTGCAAAGTCCCATCGGCAGCCGTTGCAAGGCTTGTGAGAGCAAAAGCTGGTCCTCAGCCCTGTGATCACTGGAATTAGAGATGTCAGCAGGTCCTTTCAGAAATACTCACTTAGACCAGAGTGATACTTTTTCTTAGTTATCTCCAAGGACTGAAGTGTCCCTAGGAAATGCTGTCTTATTCCTGCTTCAGGGCTTTCCGCAGCTGGTCACTAGGTTTGGTTCTCTGGCACCAACCGTCTCCTCCCAGGCTAGGGCAGAGCCCGCGACTTTACTCATTTCAGCATGATACATCCAAAGGCATACCAAGACTCAGGGCTACAATAGACAGAGCAAGAGAGCAGCCATGCCTTCAAGATGCTTAGGCTTTTTTCCATGCACCATCCTCCCTGTCCATCATTCTTAAAAGTAAATATAGCATAGATAATTTGGTTCTGTTTTCATAGTGCTTCTGCTCATCTATCTGAATAAATATATGAAAATATACCCGGCTGACTTACTGTCATCGACTGTTACTTCTGAGAGTTAAAATTAGGGTTGATTCTTAAATATAGTTTCTCACATTGCTTTAAACCTTTAAATAATCATATAATTTTAAAATAAGATATTTTTTCTGGCTCTCTTAAAAAGCATAACAGTGTGTACCATAAGAAAACACAGATTTAAGACAATTTCCTTGAAGATAATAGCCCTAACCTCACACCTAAAAGATATTCTGAAGATGCCATGGTTTACCTCATAATTTGTTAGCAATTTGGGAGAAGTAAACATTATTTTTGAGTTTTATACTTAAAAAATCGTTATGTTATATACATTTTGCTTTTCTATGCAAATAGTTTAGCAACAAAAAGAACTGCACTTCAATTAATCATACCATGTTACATTGAACCTTTCTTGTAAAAAATAAAAACATACATATTAGTATCAATAGATATATTCACAAGACAATACAATGTTACAATCCAATCCTGCTAGAGTAAGTTTCTGTTTAAATCACAATGTTTCTAAAACCAACACAATCCAGATTATCTTTTGAATCTGTTTTACATTCAGCAAGCCGTTTAACAATCACTTTGTAAAATACACTTTTGGGAGAAGGTGAAAATTTCCATCAATTAACTAAAGATTCTATATGCCTTAAAGATCAAAGGCTTGTCTTCACTTGCGCTTGGATAGGATGCAACAGCTGCAACTTTATATTCCCTCTCCATGCTCACTCAGTGCATAGGCAGGGCCATGTGAAGTGTCCCATTCTCTGCACACAATTTCAGTAACTAAGGTGAATTGGCTCTCCTGCTTTCTTTGGCTCAACTGAATAACTAAGAGAGTTCTTCAAAATACAATATGATTAGTCATCTTTAATCGAGTGAATAAACGGACTGATAAGAATCTGCCCAGTGATCACTCTCTGGAGAAGTACGTTAATCTATGTATACACTGGAGTCTTCCACCAAGAGAGAGGTCATTCATACTGTCTGTGCTGCTACCATGTTAAGTGCATCCAAGGCGGGGTAAACATCCATTTGCTTCAGGAAATGATCGCTCAGGTCCCTGGATAATTTAGAAGATTGTAAATCTGGTATGAGTATGCGAGAGACTTTCAATATTAAAGCAAAATAAGCAGACTACCAAATGCTTACCGTTTCCTCATAGTTAGGATGCAGCTTATTGAAATATGTGTTCCTTTTCAAAAGCAACAGGCTAAATATATAAAAAATAAAATCCACTTTTATTATATTCCTTTTGATTTAAGCATTTTATAATTTAGAAGAATACTCATAATATAATCTAAACATACAAAGATTTTCAGGCAGGAAATCACGGACTGTGTCAGAGTTAAGGTACAGAAAATTTTTTTAAAAAGACAAAAAGATGTTTTACCCTTTTAAATCATGTGTCATAATATAACAAGTTTATAAATATGGTGCATTCAACTTTAAAAGCTATAAGGTTAAAGTCTGTTCAAATTAAAGGACAAGAAAGAAACATAAATCTTCAACTAGGTACTCAGAAATGTATTAAAACCACAATGTCCTTGGGACAATTCATATTAAAATACACAATGTTGTACTTCTTGATGTCATGTCTCAAGTCACAGCCACAGCCCACGTGTAAGATAAGTTTTGAAACTCATTCTGCAATATCTCTAACATTCTAGCCCCAAGTCCTTGTATTTTTTAAATAATAAATTCCATAGGACTTAGGGAAAGTGAAAGCCATATATTCCCAGTTTCTTAGTGGACTATAAAGTAGCCTCCAGGTGTGGGTTTTGTATTTTTGAAGCTGGTCAAGACAGAAAGAAAATAAGTATTTTTATGGTGCTTGTAGCCTGACTTTCAGGAATTTGCTGCTCCCACACTGTGATGTTACCAGTAACACGCTTACGTTTATATCATCACACTCTTCCAGGTGTTATTTTCCCCATTTTTACAAAGGGGAAACATGGGACTTAGTTGGGGAACCTAACTTTCTTAGAATGATTCAGATGGTAAATGGTACAAGCATATTCAGCTTTGAAGCTCTTGCACTTATAACTATTGCAAGTGGAATTCACCAACAAATGAGTATGCTTAATATGCCTTGGCTAGATATGACTGTAGTGGGACAGACGATTTCCAACATCTGTATATTCGACAAAGTGTTCTATTCCACATGAACAAAAGATCTGAGTTTTTGTATTTTAGTACTCAAATTGGAAGCCAATTTTAAATTCTCTACATTGATGTAATATTTACATTCTAAGAACAGATGAGAGAGCCAAGAGACAGCTTGAAAGTACAGAAAAGAAAGAAACACAAGATTTAATCTTAGGAAATGTCAAATATTGAAGATAAAGGAGTCAGAGCTGTAAATATCTAAGTTAGAAGAAAAACTAAGAGAGAAAACCAGATTCCACAGAACCAAATTAAGGGAAATTAAAGCATTAAAGATGGAAAAGAGAGTTCCAAGATGTCAAAGGTGTAGCTGGAGATGAGGCCAGGAATATGGATTTCTCAAACTACAGCTAAAGCGGAAGCATGAAGTAAAGGTGAGATTCTTGTGGACAACAGAGAGGCAAGAGAAAATATGACAAAATTTACTATTTGTAGAAAATATCTCAGGTAGCATATGTGATGGAAATATCGGTGAAAAGAGGCTTGGGATGGATCTATCTGAAAGGAAATGAGTCCAATCAGCAAGTTGAGAGATGATGAAGATCTGAAATAAAACAATGTATGTAAAAATGAGAAGCTGGATTTTATGAAGTATTTCATATTACTCAATGGGAAATTTAGCTTTGACTTTTACTAAATAATCTCTCATAACTATAAATTAAGAGATATGGTTTTTGGCTCCCATACCTTCATTCTCCAACACTGATGTAAACACTGATACGAGAATAGTTATGCACACTAGAAGTAAAATGACCAGGGAGACTTACAAATAAACTTATGTAGAAAGAACAATAAAGATTCTAAAATATAATATGTGAGGATAGATGTATAGAAGAATATGATACAAAAGAAAATAAATTTATGCATGGCTCATCCCCACATTCCAAAACTCATTGTATGTATGTGAGTATGCTTTCTCGATATGCAGCTTAATATCATGTCTAATAACTGTAAACCAAGGGGACTAGAAGAAGACCTAAGAATAAATTAAGTAACATTAGAATAAAACTCTCAAAGCAGAACAAAACTAGTTTCCTCTCTCCTCTGTCTCTTCTTCCTGCTTTGATCATGGCCACAAATGAAGCAACAATGCGACAGTTCTAGTCAAAAGAAGATCTGCATCAGAACTTTAGTAGATCAGATCTTCCTATATTTAAAAGAAATATATCAATAAACATAAGAAAATATTCTCATCTTCGGTGGTTATGGAAAAATGCCAATTAAAATAATGAAACAACAGCTTTAAAAGTCCTGGCATTGCCAAGTTCAGGCAGGTATGTGAAAACTGGGAGCATTCATATGATGCTAGAGAGAGTGCAATTTGGTACAACCAATGTATATATAAACACATACACTCAAGTCACGTATATGTGGAATGAGTATACAATAAGTACTCTTTTATCTTTAACTTATTTAGCTCAACATTAAGCTTCTGAAATTCATTTGATTTGTTGTTCATATTTACAGTTCACTCATTTTCATTGTTTTGTATCATCTGTTGGATGAATATAACACATACATTTATTCATTCTACTGTTGATGGGCTTTTGTGTATATATATATATATATATATTTCAGATATATATTTACGTAAAGAATAAGACAGACAAATGTTTACCTTTGGTAATGTAGTAAATAGAAAGGTGCCTGATGGAGTTTGTTGGGTGCTGATAAACTTACATATTCTAATGTGAAGAGTGGTTTCATGGGTTATGCGCTATATGGAAATTCATTAGCAAAAATTACAATTTATGCACACTTTTCCATATGTATGTTGTACACCAACTGTATTATTCTGCTAGGGCTGCAATAACAAAACACCATAGACTAGGTGCCTTAAACAACAGAAATTCATTTTCTCACAGTTCTGAAGGCTAGAACTCCAAGATCAAGATGTCAGCAGGTTTGGTTTCTCCTAAGGCCCCTCTCCTTGGCTTGCGGGCAACCATCTTCTCACCATGTCCTCACATGACCTTTTCTTGGTGCACACATCCCTGGTGTCTCTTCCTCTCCTCATAAGGACACCAGTCCTCTTGGAGTAGGGCCCCACCTTTGCAATCTCATTCAACCTTAATTACCTCCTTAAAGGCTTTCTGTCCAAAATACAGTCATGCTGTGGTAACCCTAATGGGCTTCAACATATGAATTTCTTTTGGGGGCGAGGGGAGATGACACATTCAGTCCATAAATTATAAATAAAATAATAGTAATAAAAAGTTCCCCAAAAGAAAGGAAAATAAAGAAACATAGCATCTACAATCTGAAAAGTATCTTACGTGGCGATCATTGTCCCTCACTGCTCTCATTTGCTGTTCTTGTATTTTCTCTACACATCTTGGTATAACAAATTTTAATCCTCCTCTTCCTTCTTCGCTTCCGTGTCTACATCAAATGTATTGTCAATCTGCCTTTAATAAGCAGACCTAGCATTATTGCTCATGATTTTGACGGAAAAGGTGGGGAATATATATCCCACAAACTTTAGGCAAAACATTGAAAATATAATTATTACTGGCTCTTTTTGATGGTAACAAATTCCCTGTGTCTAGCCTTAATAAAATAAAACCACCTTAAGATATGTCAAATCTAATCATTTCAAACAACATTCAAAAATAAATCAAATTTGGAATCTAAATAAGTGACGTAGCATCATATTAATTAATGAATACTTGCTATGAAATTAATTAGTAAGAAATTTAAGTAGCATAAACTTTATTAAACCTAAAATTTTAAAGGTCAAATTAGAAAACAATTATTTAAGATTAAGATTGCTTTTAACAATTAACTATGTTATAAATCTGTATTCTGCATAGAAATGTTTATCTGAGACTTGCTTTACCAGTATTCTACTCTATCCAATTTTGTTATTGAATAATACACAGAAGACAGTATCTGATGTGGGATTTTACAGCTTGTTCTTAGAATTTGGCAAGCAATTTTAGAAATTTTAGATACCCAAGATAACAACTTTAAAGTTGGATGAACTGTAATCCTTGAATAAAATCAATGTAACACCTAAGATTTTTGATACAAATCATACGCAATACATTTCAAAAGTTTTCTAAAAGAAAAGGACTGAAATACACACTAACTAATCCATAGCCACAGGGGTATATGAACAGCTACTCATAAGCCTTTGAATTTAGCTGTTCTGTTTTCTGCATTTAAACATGTGGTGCTGATAGCATCCTTAATGATCAAAACTAGACAGCTGCTATAAATACACGAGCTAGTTACCCTATATTAAATACATAAATAATCACATTAAATACACTCAGCCTTCCAAGGGTATAGAATGTTTTGAAAATGATATATATTGAAAAATATTTAAAATATCTGTGAATTTGCATAGCTAAGAAAATTCTCTATTTTTCTACTTAGTAGTGAAAGATAGAACAAAGATGTGGCCTGAACAAAGCATACGAAAATGTGTTAAATTATTTACTCTAAACTATGCATAAAACGGAAGAAACTTCTTTGATGGTTAGGCATATCAGTTTGTTCTTCTGAGTTAAAGCAAATAGGCCAACTTATAGATTCTTCCATAAGCCTATTGCACAGCTTATGTATACTGAAATAAATTTAAAGGGCTATGAACTAAGTTTTCACCAACTGATCTTTTATATAGAGATGTTTATGATATTATTGAAGATAATCCTTCAGAAGACAAGTAAATATTGGGTGTATTTATTACTTTCTTACTGATTTAATAAAAAAATAACTGTAGAATGCTTCTTAAAAAATCTTCAACTTTCTGGCTTTGTTAAATGATATGCATTCACCAAAGTAATGTAAATACTAATTTAACAAAGTTTTTCTGAACACTTTCTGGGTAACTGGAACTCCCATAGCCTTTGGAGTATAGAACAGTCTGCCTACTATGGCCTAAGGGCCAAATTTGGCCTGCCAACTGTTTTTGTAAATAAAATTTTCTTGTAACACAGACCCAACCATTTATTTGCATTTATTTTCTGTGAATGCTTTCTCTCTACAATGCTAGTGTTGTATAGTTGCAGCAAAGATTGCATGGCTAGCAAAGCGAAAACATTTACTATCTGGCTCCTTACCAAAAACGTTTGCCAAACCTTCATATGGAGGATTATGTGTACATGCAGAAAAGATAATATCTTTATGGATGATAAAAGGGTAGCAAAGGAACCTTGCAGGCTGTTGCGATAGTCAGAACAGGCATCACGTGAAAGCACCCTAGTGCCATATTAGTGCACGTTAGGTATTCAATAGATGCTTATCAAGAAGTTGAATTAAAAATTTATTTGCTAATATGCACTGAGCACATATCAAATGCAAATCAGTCAGGGGCTTAGATAAATGCAAAAGGAGTTGTTTGTGAGTTTCATCTATCATTTTACTTAAAGTATGACAATAAAAAACAGCAAATTTTATGGCTGACTTTGCCCTTTATTTTCTGAATACTCTTAGGAATTATACTGTTTTGTCATATCTTGCCCTGGTAAGGCTTCTGGTGTTTAAGTCCATAGCCCCACTTCTTCCTTACTGTAAGATTTTGGTGAGCTTATTATCTTTAGGATGTTAATAGGGTTGCAGTGATGAATATATGCGGTAATCCATGAAGTGGTGGGAAGAGGTTGGATCCTGGATGTATTTTGAAGGTACAGGCAACACAATTTCCTGACCAACCACATGTGGAGTGTGAAAGGAGTCAAGGATGAGATATACATATGTGTGTGTGTGTGTGTGTGAGTGTGTGTGTATGTGAAAAACTGAGAGGATAGAGCTCCTGTTGACAGACATGAAAAAGACTATGTGGCATAGATTTTTAAAGAAAAGGACCAGGAGTTCACTTTCAAATAGATGTTAACTATAAATGCTTAAACTGTATGTGACTTTATGTCCTAGATACTTAACACATAAAAAGCACACTTGCAAATGACATCTAGACTTTTCTCAAATAGATGTCTACCCAAGTGTGTCTGAACAGAATAGGACAAGACAGGATGACTGAAGGTTAGTATTTCTTTTTTTTTTTTGAGGAAGATTAGACCTGAGCTAACTACTGCCAGTCCTGCTCTTTTCGCTGAGGAAGCATGGCCCTGAGCTAACATCCGTGTCCATCTTCCTCTACTTTTATATGTGGGACGCCTACCACAGCATGGCGTGCCAAGCGGTGCCCTGTCCGCACCCGGGATCCGAACTGGCAAACCCCGGGCCACCAAAGCAAAACGAAAGAACTTAACTGCTGCACCACTGGGCCGGCACCAGTATTTCTTTTCTTATACATTAAAAAAAAAAAAAAAAGCCATGGAAATAAATGGCAGAAGTAAAATTGAACTCATGTGTTAATCTCATAATTAACATGATGATGCCTCAGTGTCCTGTACGAGAACATCAACTAAATTTGAACTGTTTCCTGAGGATAGCAGAATGACAGCATAATGATTTATATCGGAATAAATTGCTTTTACTATATGTGTAGAGAGATGAAATGAATATTTCTGGAAATGCATACATAAATTTAGCTATATTTTCAAAACAGCAAGTACGTAGCTTTTCCCACTTTTTCACTATGGTGTTTGAAGTCAATTTGATTTCCTAACTGAATGAACACTCTCACACCTTTTTACTCACACAGTGAAGAAGTGAATGGATTGTAATTTATGGTTACACTGTGTAGTTATCACCAGGGGAAGGGGTAGAGCTGTATATAAAAGTATACATTTTTTATTTCCTTAAAACTCCATCTCAGTCACCTTCAATGAGTATTCGGTTCACTCCGTGTTACTGTTCCTTGGGCTAAATGAAAAGACTGTAGGACTTTTCTTTATTAGCTGTTCCATGAATCACAAAACATAACTCCCTTTAAAATAAAATAAAAAGAAAATCTTTGAGGTTAAATGAGGAACCACAATGTTATCTTTAAGAACAAAATCAAAGTTTCCCAATGCAAGCTACTTGAAATGAAGGTTTATAAGCTGTCAATTCTTTGTATCTTGAATACAGTCTGGAGTAGTGAAATTTTCAAAGAGAGAGTCTGGCACCACGCCTACGGTGCCAGAAATGAGAAAAACTACCCCACCGAAAGAACTTCTCAGAAGTACATCACAAGCCCTAATTCCTTCACTATCTAGTAGATGATTACTTAATATATTTGAATTTTAGGTTATCATCTCAAAACATGAAACCTATACTCCTGATCAGGCAAAAGTAAAGGAATATATACAAAATGCTATAAAACATGCATTGGTTTACTGAGGGATAAAATCTAGTCTGGAATTATGAATATTGTTTTAGTCATTGAACAAAATTATCTGAGTTACTAATACATTTCTTCCACATTTAAAGTACTGTAGACCAGAAAGTATTCAGTTTCTAATAGAACAATACCGCAATGGAGAGACAACAGGAACAACTGTGGAGCTATTCTACTATGAGTGCTACTGTAAACTCTCAGTTATTGTATTTATATCACCTGTTGATTCTCAGCCTTCTCTACTTCAACACTTTCAGGAAGCTACAAATCAATGTTCACCAGGTAGTGTGTAATTTGTCATGAAAATTTTTGAATATTTTATTAAATGGCAAGTTTTAAATCATAATAAAAAGAAATTAGCATTATTTTGTTACATAAAAATTAATATATTCTTATATTAATAAAAAATTTAATTTAATTAATGCTAGTCCAACAATCACTCACTTGCCTCAAATAGTTCATTTTGTTCCTTTCGTTTTTAATTTTCAGATTTGACTGATGGCCAGGATTGTATTTTCTGAGCTTTATTAAGCACACAAAAATATTTAACTTTTAAAGGAATACAATGAATATATTGAAAGAAGGGTAGAAAATTAATTTAAAAATAAGTTTCAGACTAACTGGAAGTCGAAGATACATTTTTCACTGTTGCATGAGTTTTGTTTGTTTTCAGTTTTCTTAGGAAAAAAAACAATTACTCTGCTTTTTTCGCCAATGGTGAGCCAAGATTCACATCACATTCCTTTTGCTGTACTTAAAATTATAATACATTGTGATTTTGCAGCCAAAGTATTTTCATCCTATTAATTTAATATAAATAACTCATTTACTCATCTGTAATAACAGTAGAACAAAATTTAAGCATAATAATATTCTGGATATCTACATCTCAGCATCTTAAAGCTAACAATCCTAAGTATTATCATTTAGAAGGCTTAATATGCACTAATATATTAAAGATATTTTTGCTTGTTTGGTTTTTTTTTTCTGCTAGCCAAACTTGAATTATTTTGTTATTAGAAGACATTTTGTTACTGAAAGTATTATATTCCATATGTGAACCATAAGTATGGAAGCAATTTTCTTTTTAATTATTGCCCTACCCAATCGGATTCATGTAGCATAAGTAACAAAATAACAATAATTTTCTGTTGCCGTTGCTGGCTGTTTCTTTCTGGTGGAGCTGTGACTCTTTTTCTCTACTTGAAATGCTTTCCAATAACTGAATAGGTCAAAACATGACCACTAGAGAATCTATAAATGATTTCAATTATTAATTGAATAATTGAAAGTTAAAATCAATCTTATTTTCAAATGTTTGTTTCACAAACTATTTGCCTACATGAGAAAGTAAAATTTCTCAGTGCTTTTTGGTGATAATTTTAGTGATTCGATTGTGTTAGCAGGAGTAGTTCGAAAGGCCAACCTATTCAAAAACTATTTTTAAAAAACCCTTTAACTTGTTTTTGTAGTTTAAACAAAGAATCCATCTACAATGAAATTAATATTGTTTTTATTATTGCAACCAATGTAGACAAATATTGTTTTTTCCATCTTTTGATGATTAGCATGAGAATAATTCACAAATGTTATATAATTATGAGTAGCCCTCATAGACCATGTTATTTCATTGTTTTTCACAAACACAAAGTAATGTATCAAGAAATTTCATTGCAAACACAGATGTTTATTGTGAAAAATGAAGAACTAAAATATTACTGTGTAAATAGATCATTTATATTTACACACACATATGATTGAAGTTAGGAAAATCTATTTACATTATTAATGACAAAATATAAAGCTATCTATACATAAATTAATCTATTAGTCTTACATGTATTTTAAAGCAAAAAATGTGATTGCATTGATTTTTTCCAATACAAACTAAATAAGTAGCCAATTATTTATCCCAGGCACTCAGAAAATTATATGTATAATTCCATATCAGCAAATAGGAGATGATGAAGACTGAATTCTAAAAAGGTCCAGAGTATTCTAAATTAGGAAATTGAGGGTTTTACAGGGTAAAAAATAATTTACCCTCATATTTTCTTTCCTTTTTAGCAAGTATGTTGAAAACCTTAGATTTCATCATTTTCACACTAGAATTATACCCCACCTCCAGTAGATGTTTTTCCTTAAATTATTTCAATGCTATTTTTCTTCGGACACACATATGAGTTTTTCCTATCATTGCTGCTTCCTATGATAGCTATCCCAAGCATCAAGTGAAATTTAGCAATATTTTTGTGGTTTCTATTCATTCAACTAATATTCCTTAGATGACTACCATGTCTGAGGGAGGACTGCTGGGAGAGCAGTGATGAAAAATGTATTCTTTATGTCTATGGAGCTTAAGTTCTTATGGAAATTCTTAGGACAACTAATCAATCAGTAATCTGGGCTACTGATAAAAGTGCATCTTGATGAGAGAATAAGAGAAAGTGGGAGGAGATTTATGGAAAAGGGAGATTTATGGAAATCTTGACTGATAAAGAGATATATGATTTGTAAGGTTGAATACAGATATAAATCTGCCATTCAGGATGAGGGGGAAAAATCTGAATAGAAGAAACATCGTGTGCTTTGAGACCTATAGGACTGCATGCTCATTTTATTATTTCTGTTACCATTTCTTTTATTTCTTCTTCAACCTTGATTTGAATGCATATCTATACATTTACAATAAACACAGTTTCAAAGTGATGATAAAGAAACTATTATTCAAGAAGCACACATTGTTATTTATTTATGACATTATGACACTATGTATGTCAATATATTTTTGATCACTAGAAAAATAAATAGCTCCTGAAAGGAAGGCACAGTGACTTCTAAATTAATTTCCCATTGCACTCCCAAAGAGGAAGAGTGGTCACAGCAACTTGCTTCTTCGTGGTCAGCAAAAGAGTCTTCTATAATGGAGTCTTAGACAATGCAGTGTCATCATGGGATTGACATCCTATCACCTTTGTCTTTTTCTATTGATTGCAAGTGTCACAGCAACGAATCTATGACTGTCTCATGTGACTTTTCATAGTTTTAAAATGTTCAGTTTTTCATAAGCAAATATTTTGAAAGGTATGAGCAATATCTATATTCAGGCATAGCTTTCTTTTTAGAGTTTTCATATTTCATCAGGTGGGCTTAATCATTGATTTTTTTCTTTCCTCCATTACTGATAGATAACAGATTAAAAAGACACTGTATTTTATTTCCAGGTGAAGCTCTTATAAGTTGGATATACTGATATCAATTTGTGTCTCTCCATTGTTTGTTGCATAGAAAGTATTTGAGGCATATTTGTACACTGAACCATAAAGGAAAAATTTAAGTAAGATTTTCCCTCAAGAGTGTAAAAGGATAAAATCCTTTTCATTTGTACATATTATATTCTTCACTGATTAGAATTGTGTTTAAATAATTTTAAGTAAGAGTAAAACTAAGGTTTACTCATACTTATTTTATACTTTTGTGTGTATTTGCTTTTTTTTTGCTGAGGAAGACTCATCCTGAGCTAACATCCATGCCAATCTTCCTCTGTATTTTAGCATGTGGGCCACCAGCACAGCATGGCCACTAACAGAGTGGTGTAGGTGTGTGCCCAGGAACTGAACACAGGCTGTCGAAGCAGAGCACACTGAACCTAACCACTAGGTAACCAGGGCTGGCCCTATGTTTGCTTTTTAATACACCATGAGAACAATGTTTCTCAAAATGTGTGTGTTCCTTAGACATACTTCATTAGACCTACTGAATCAGAAATCTCATTGTATTAGGTCTAGAAACTGGAACTCTAACAATCTCCCAAATGATCAATATAAGCAATAAATTAAAGGACATTTTCTGAGGCTTTATGCGTATGCACTGAACAAAATATATCATATAAACAATAGCCTTTCATTATTACTTCTCACTATGCTGACAGGACAAAAAATTTACATTGAAGATCTGGTCTGAAATAAGGGGAAAATACATAACTGTTGACTCTGTAGTCAATATTTCCAATAAAGTGGGACTCTACAGTTTATAATTGTTTTAAACTAGGCCTTACTTTGTTTGCAATGACGAAAAAAGGAAATAATTACTATTTACATTGTTTTACTTATTTACAAAATTACTATTTTTTTGGAAATATTGTCACAATATTTTTGCTCTTTATCAATAAAATTTAATTACACATAGAGAATGTGCTTAATTATTGCTTATACATAATTCTTGTATATGAACTACATAAACACATGAAAAGTGCAAGATTGTAGGTATTTTTCATGAATGACCATTTACATCTCTAAATTTCAGAAAAGGATTTCACAAGCATTCAAAACATAATCTATTTTCCACTGTACCTGCTATAATCCCTTACACACTGTCAAAATAAAATATATTTGGAAATGATAAACTCTATATCTTTCAAGTATAAAAACTACAGAAAATTGACCTATTGTAAGAGGAAAGATTAACTTAAGGAAAGACGATTTACTGAAAATTCCTATTTACTATTTAAGAACGTGGATTTTGGCAATAAAATATACTTTTCTAGAAGGTACATTCTTATCAACTCCAGTTAGTAATGTTAACTGGGGATATATTAAAAATCACCACTATCGATACATCTTGTTCTTTAGATATGATCATAAATAAGAAGTCTGTAAATAAAGTAATGTGTATATTTATAAAATGCCAGTTATTTGACATTTCATAATGAATCTATTAAAGTGGTTTATTCCTTGTTTTATTTTTCTCAAAATATGTTGATATTGTGGAGTTACAGATGTTATAAAGTATCTATAATGGAGGAGAATTGTGGAGTAATTTGTAAACATGCTAAATTTATTTGAAATTGAGCATTTCTAAATTTTAAGTATGAGAAGCAAGGCACATGTCAACACAGTAAAAAAGAAACATAGTTTCATCTGTATACAAATTTGGGCTTTATTGACAAAAATGGCAATTTTCTTTATAATCTATATTTGTTTGAATGTGTATGTGTGCTGAAAGCTTTTATTTAGTATGAGGATTAGAATTTATTTTTGAGTTTGTTGTAACAAAAAGAAAACTGTAAGTTTTACAATGAAAATTTCAGAAGACATTGCAATGAAACTTTCATAAGCATATTCTATTCCCTGATAGATCCTGGCCACACGTCATACATTTTCAATAAACCCTAGAGAGTTGGCTTCAGGGATACTCTTGCTTTTGTGATATGAAACTCCTCCTCAAAGTGATGATATTCAGCCAATGGCAAGAAAACCTGTGTTTTTATTGTTAAAATTTGAAATACTCTTTACTCATTGAATAGTAGACACTGTCTTAAATCTCTTGAGGGCCTCTCCTGTCACTCTTACTGTCCTATCTTCTCTTTGATGACCCTTCAATTTTCCCCATGATAATGTTTGTCCTATAAGGGAGCACCAAAACTCTGACCCAGTACTTCAGACTCGATTCATTCCAAATGGTCAATGTGGGTGCCACAATTCTCTCTAAAGTCCAATTTTTACGCTACCTCTTTGGCTACCCAGGGAGATACAAGAACATCAACTTTGTTTCCACATACTCTTCCCTCTGGGCTTAGGTACCTGGTAGCCCAGGATAGGCATTGATAGAGAAGATCATCCATAGACATCCCCTCCTTTCCTCAATTTCTTCAACCAGAAGAGGCTCAGATGCCAGCAGGATAAATGGAATCCCTCTAGGCAAATACCTAACACTAACGCTAATTATATATTTTTATTAAAACTCCTGACTTTTCTTGCTTGGACATATAAATTCTTTATCATTATATCATTTTTTGCTTAGAATATAATCTTTACTTCTCTTTCATTTCTAATCTCTTTTTATACTCCTTCATCTTTGAACTCACTCCAATCTGTATTCTGTAATTAGTTATATACATATCTCCCTCTGGTCTTGGATTATACACTTCTCCAGAACAGGTGAGCTTCAAATATGATTTCATTAAAGCATATAGTTCCTAGACGCTCAACATATGGTTCTAAAATAAAAGGATCAACGAACTAATTGAATAATTGTGTCATTGAGATGAGAATAAATTAAAAAAAGAAACTGCAACTAAATTATCAGACTGTTATTTTATGTGTTGCCTATATTGACCAAGACAAAAACATATGGACGTAATTTTGGAAAGCATCATTCATTATCAGGTTATATTTAGAGCAATTCAACAATGTGACAGGTGTTTCCCACTCTCTTCAGATTCTAGTTGATTTTTATCAGCTAATATGACATTCATAAAACAGAACACAATTTCAAGGGACAGACCAAGGAGAAAGGAGCAAATGTACCAGAAAAGAAGATCTTATTAATTGAACCGCATTTCCGTCCTCTTGTTGCATAACTTAATTATAGAGTTTGATTACCAGTTTGGAAACTTTAGGTGCTACACAAGCAAAATGATTAAAATTTATAATATTATGGACTTTTGTTAATTTTCATTAATGGTTTACTTTTTCATGTTTTTTCTTGCTTTACGTAGATTCATTGTGATTGAATCTATAGTGATCACAAATATGTGAGATTAATTAGATTAAAATTTCATTGTCTTTTAGTGTTTGTATATGTAAACTGTCCATTAACACCATCTACACAACATTTTCTTTCTTGATGATTTTTAAGGTAATATGATTTACCAAACTGTGATGTGTGTGTGTATGAGTATGTGTGTGTGTGTGTGTGTGTATATATATATATATATATATATGTATATGTGCACACATGTAGGGGCAAAAGTGTTTAAGCAGGTAGGCCAGTTAGCAGGTTGTTACAAATATCCACGTAAAAGGTGATAGCTTTTCTAGTATGGAATCAGTGGTAGAAGTGGGAGATAGATTCTGTTATATTTTGAAGTAAGAGGTAGCCATATCTGTTGACATATTGGATACAGTGTGACCAAAAGAGAAGACTAAAGGCAATTCATGACATTTAATCACAACTGGGATGATGGAGTTATCACTATCTAAAATGGAGAAGACAGAAGGTGGAACAGGTTGACAGGGCTGGTTGGAAATTTAAATTTGGAAACCCAAATTTAGATTTGAGATAATTTTGAAGTGAGCAAATTGAAGATACATTTCGGTAAACAAGTCTGAATTTCAAAGGAGAATTATGGATCTAAGATGTTTATTTAAGAGTCATATAAATTCACCATGGGACTGAGTACGAATAGAGAAGAGAAGTCCAAGAAACTTCCTTCTGTATTAAGACATCAAAGAGGAAAGAGAGAAGAAACTGGCAAAAGAGCAGCTAGTAGAAAAGAAAGACAAACAGGAGAGCTGGATTCCTGGGAACATGGCAACGAACGTGTTTCAAAGAGCGAGTGAAAAAATATTAAATAATGTTGAGAACACTAATGAGATGAGGACCAAGAAACATTGGATTTAGCATGTAGAAGTCAGCTGAGATTTTTCCAAGAGCAGTGAATGTGCGGTAGGAGGTATAAAAGCTGATTTAGTAGTTTAGTAGAAAATGAGAGGAAAGAAATTAGGGAAAAAGAAAGCTGACCGTTCTTTCAAGGATTTTAAAAATGGTGGCTCCTTCTCCTTACACTTAATAATAGGTAAAGTATAGATTTCTCACAAATTCAAAGACAGGAAACACATATAAACGTTGTATGTAAAAGTTTTTTGGAGCTGCTGAGAATTTTGTAAGCAAAGAGTCTACAAAAGCATTTCTCCTCAACTTCTGCTACTTACACATTAAAATATTCTGTTTCTTCTCCTAACTTTTATAGTCACAACATTTTTGTCAGCCTACACTGCATGTGGTCACTCCTCTCCACTTCCATACATGCTTATTTCTCAAGATAAATCCTTTCACTGGATTCCAGAAGGACTCAGGGAAAATATTCACAGATTTCCTTTGTTGTTCTCATTCTCTTTCTCGAGTTTCAGTTACACGTTGGAATCATTTCCTTCAAGGCCTATATACCAAATCAGCAAGAGGAACTGCCTTTTTTATTGGCTTTAAGTCCCTGAAAGGTCCATCTGGACATCAAAATTGTGCGAATTTTCGTTGTGTGCTTTCCTGTTTCCCTGAATTTCCTCCCCATTTGCAAGTTTTGAAGCAAAAAGAGGGTGTACATATGCTAGGGAAAGAGTGGAGAGTTTGGAGAAGTATTGAAAAACAACAATCATTTAAGAGGGAAGTAGAGAAAGAGAAGCAAAGGAAAAACACAAATATGCTATACTATTGTTTAAGAATAAAAGAAATATGATGTTAAACAATTCTGAAAAACACAGGAGAGTTTCCACAACGTCAAATTTATAGCCGCCAAATGCTATGAAGATGTGTATTCCACACATTTTACTATGTAAGGTGTCATTAGCAAATACAGTAAGATCAATTTTAACTGAATGGTAGGGAGAAAAAATATGATACAAAAGAAGGCAATTAAAGAATAAACAGCATTTAATTGGACGAGTTAAAGCACTAGCATTGATGTCAACACCTTGAGAGCTGGAATTGCATCTATTTATACAATACGCACACCCAGTACCTACCACAAACACTGGTAAAGTAGGGACACATTAAATAATTTGTTAATTAAAGAACCAGACAAAGAAAACTTTCTCAGGAGTCCTTTTGTGCCTATTATGATTTTTTTTTAACAACCTGAGAAATTGTGGGGCACTAACTCCCTGTCTTCTTTAGAAATTAATAACTCTCCCCTTAAGCCAATCACTGCCTATCAGTTTCAGGAGACAAAATATCATCTGGGTGTTTTATATCAGAAAGGTCTTTTTGAATATGCAGCTATTTAACTAACATAATATGACATATTATAAATAAGGAACAATAAAAAATAATTAATTAAAATATTTACTAATACTAATATAATTTAGCTTTAAGTGTTTTAATTCATAAATTTGATTTCCAACTTTTATGACTAAAATACACAAAATAAAGTAGAACACAATGCTTTCTTCCCACTCATTTTGAAAGTCTAGTCATATTTTGAACAATATATATTTAATATTACCATGATGCTCATAATTAATTTAGACAAGCTATTAATCAAAAACAGCCTGTCATTAATATATGTTTTCTTTGTTGTTAATTAAACCCCTATCAAGCACTAATTGCAATTACTCTAGAGAGTCCTCAATATATTTATACTAGTGTTCTAGTAGAGAAAATGTGTATAAGTGGTAAATGTCTTTAGAATAATAACATGAGAACTGTAAAATATATTTAGTAAGACAAAATACCTTTGCACAAACTCTCCTAAGCCACTTGAGTAATAAGTTTTAGCTCTTCCAGATATACCAAGATTGTTTCTGAATTTCGTAGCTACTAAAGTAGACTCACTTGATTATTTTGAAATAAAATTAGAATACTCTTAGTCAAGTCATTCATTTGTTTTTTTAAGAAAGATTATGTGCATTTCTGTTAGGTGTAAAGACTAGCGTACTTTTTAATTTAGGTTTTATAGTCATAGATATGACTTCTTCTAACCAAGATCTATATTTTCATACTAAATTTTTGATAATCTACTTATTCTTTGAAAATTATAAAATTAATTATTTCTGTTTAGGCCATATCAATTTTCAATAGACAAATTTATTCGGATTATTATATGGACAGTTTTTTAGATGATATTCTGATCACTTTATTCTATTTCTACAGAAAGTGTAACATGGGTACAAAAGTTATTCCAGGTGGGAATTTTGTCCCCATCACATAGAATGATGGAAGAATGGAAATTTTCTGGCCATCCACAAGTAATGCTGCTACTCCTCTCAACTCTTTCAGAGCTACCATTTACACTAGATAAGATGACATCCAGATCTCTGAGGCATTATTGGAAACTGATTCTGAAATAATACAAATTCCTGTACATTCCAGAACGTATCTGTGGTCCATGATTCAGAGTGGGCTTAACGGAATCACAAGATAAATGCTGTTTTAATCTAAGTCCATCTCTTGGTAGGTTAACACATATCTGTCACCCATACTGTGTTTATTTTCCCATATCCTGAATGTATTATTATAATAACTATTTTTCCCATCTGGAAGAACACCTACAATGTCATCTTGACACAAAGATAATGGCTATGATAACAGAAAAAGTCAAGTGAAAGGATTTGGAACTCCCACTCCTTACCAAAATAGTAAATAGCAAATCAATTCCAATGCTATAACTTCCAGGGGGTTACAAGAATTAGTGTCATATTGAAGGATTGTAAGGTTGAAGGATATTGATTTTTATCACATTCACATTTCCACTCTCTGTTATAGGGATAGATTTTTATTTGAGAATGGCAGTGGATTGTTTTAAGATTAATCACCTGCAAATGCAATTACAGCTATTGTTTGTGTGTGAACTTACTGCTTGTGCAAATCAAACAGTCCCTGGCAATCAGTATGCAGTTATTAGGCTGGAAAGTAGTGTTACCTCTAGTCCAAGGAACACAGTATCATAACCAGCTGGCTTCTATCTGGAATAGATAGCAATACACATTTCCTACCTCGTCTTAATGTTCATCTGGCTCTAAAGCATTATAAATTCAAGGTATCTGTCTCATGGCAAAATTACACAAAACACTACAATTGATTATTTAGATTAAATAACGTTATATGGACCTATAGAGCTGTTCCTAAATGCTTTGACGAGATGTATGCATGTTTAATGTCTGAGATAACACTTATGACCTGCCACCTTAACAAATTTTCTGGTTATTTGCCTGAGAAATATTACATAGTCCCTCCAAAGTGAAGAACCATGCTGCACTTTATACTCCGTGTCACCAAGGAAGTTTCAAAATAGGCGCCTTACCTTGGATTTTTGAAAGGAAAGTATTCTGGTATTCTCACTTATCTCCTAAATGGCTTAAAAGATTAGTAGCTTTGGGTGGGTTTCAGAGAAGACAAAGTTTACCAGCTCACTTGGGCAACCCTGCAAGGAACATTGCCACTCTGTACTTATAGTTCTGAATATCAAAATGTCTGTGATAGACAAGGATACTGCAGGAGGCTGTAGAAATCTCTGATAACAGATTTACAATGGAGTCCACTAGGTTTTGGAGCCAAGACACTCCCTCTTTAGAAAATAACTGCTCTTCTTTTGGAAAAAAAAGCTCTAGCTCTAGTAATACAACTTGAAAACTGAGTGACCAGCCATAGACACTAGGGGTCATGATACCTGATCTACTTGAGTGTTATTTGATATATCTGACATAAGATGAGGTATTCCTGCCTGCATTCCATCATCAGATTGATGCAGATTAAGTTGTATCCTTACTTTCCCTCATATGATTTCAAGGGTGACTTCCTATGACTAGTTGACCAAAAAGACAAAAAGACTAGAATGTGGTTCACAGATTACTCTCTATGGCATGCTGAAACCAGTTGGAAGAAGACTGTGGCTACAGGTCAATTCAATTCAAAGGTGACCTAAAAATGGAGAGGGCATAAATTTAAGCAGAGCGTATTATTGCTAATTTTTCTGGAAACAGAGATTGAGATAAGGATCTACACTAATGCATTGGAAGTGGCTCATAGTTTTGAACAGGTTCTTGAAAGAAATAAGATTGGAAGATTGGTGAGAAAAAGACTTGCAGAATGTTTTGAGAGATAACTACCAAAAACAGACTTAATTTGTACGAATATTGTTGTCTCATGTGAATTCTCTCAATAGAGCCTCACTATGGATAAAGCTGATGTCAATCACCCTCAGCTCCTAGCTTGTTTGATAGACCCTTTAACAAAGGAGGTATCATGGCAACAATGGTGACTGTGCCTGGGGTAAAAAACATGGATTCTCTATGCCAGGGACACTCTAGTCACCACTACTTTTTAGTGCTGAAGCTGCTAGTTGCAGGGAACAACAGGAACATGCGATATGGTGTTTTAACCAGAGTGGACAACTCAGCAATTAGGTGGCAAATTGATTATGCTGAACATTTTCCTTCAGTGAAGAGCTACTAATGTTCTCATAGTTAGAAATGCTATATTTGGGTTGGGTTTCTTTATCTACTATTATTCCACTTGACTATTCCTACGTAACAAAATTTCCCCTAACTGGGCACTTCATTTCTAAGTCATGTAGCATCAATTGGGGTGGGCTTATGCTAAAGTACCCACTTCCAAGGTGGCTGCTTCATTCACATGTCTGGTTCTTGACTGTTCCTTAGTGTCTGCTTCTGTTTTTATCTCTGTCTCTGCCTCTCTCTCTCTTTTTCTCTCTCTATAATATCTATCCTCCAGATTCTATCTATGTGATTTGGGCCTTTCATAGTAAATCAGCTTCTAAATATTTGGTCTTCTTAAAAGGTGTCCAATTCCCAAAACCGGTTGTTCCTGTGTTCCAAAAGTATACACTCCAAGAAGTCTAAGCAGAAGCTGGAAGGCTTATTCTGACTAAGCATCAGCAATCCAAGATATCACCTCAACTGATTATATTGGCCAATCAAATCACTAAGGGCATCCTGATTCAAGTAGAGGGAAGGAATAGGCACGACTTCTCAAAGGCAAAATGGTATCCACATATCAGGAGGGAAAAAATTGTTTGGAGTCATCTTAAAGATGAGCCACTACAGTAAGTTTTTTTTTCTTTCTGTTAACAATATTATTCACCACCATGGCACCACACACAACCCATTTCTGATGCAGATATTCTTTTAATTATATACAGAATATGCAGAAGTTAATCTTATTGAACTATGGAATGGCTTATTGAAGACACAGCTATGGTTTCAGAAGGATAAAATTCCTTTCAAAAGAGATTATGCCCCACAAGAACTGGTATAGCACACAAACTACATATCAGTAAGTGATAAGCTCTCTTAAGTAACTAGAACGTATATGTTCTAAAATCAAGGGATGGAAATTAGAATGGCACCTCTCACTATCACACCCATAGATCCCCTCATGAAAACTTTGTTTCTTTCTCCTACAACTCTAGGTTCTTCTGTTTTAGAAGATGTAAAACTCAAAGGAGAAATGCTTCCATCAAGAGATGCACAATAATTCTTTTTAAATGGAAATTGAGACTGCCTCAAACCTTTTGGTTTCCTCTTGCTTCTAAGTCAATAGAAATAAATGGAGGTTATAGTGTTGATTGGGATGATTGATCCTGGCTAGCTAAAATAAGATTGTTTCTATAGAACATAATGAGGGAGAAAAAGGAACAGAATCTAGATAACTCCTTGGGATTCCCTATGCACTGCCATATCTATAGGAAAATGTTAATGAAAGTTACCTCTAATTCTATACAAATTCAACCACTAAAGACTTACAATTGCTGAAAAATCAAAGTTTAAGCATTAAAAATTATTTCCTCCTCCTCTTCTCTTAACATTTTTGCCTATGCAGAATATCATGATGGGACAAAGACTAAAACCAGGGAGAAAATAAATGTCACCTAGAGATCCTGAACTTGGACGTGAATGAAGCAAGAGAAATGTATTTATTGTTTGTTTGATTGGTTGTCTTCCTTCCTTTCTCTTATTCCCTTCCTTCCTTCCTTTCATCTTTCTTCCCTTCCTTCCTTTCTTTGTAAAGGGAATTAATTTTTAATCAGTTACATGAGGGATAATTGAAAGGGTATCATTGCATTTTATTAGGAGCACATTTGATTTGTTTTTTCAACTAGTATTGCAATCTGGGGAAAATGATGCATATTAATTTTGGCATCCCATAATATGGAATATGACATACTCGTGACATTAGTGATGGTGGTGACACAATCTGTATCCACTAGCAGCGAGATGGTCCTTATAGATTGTTTCTGTGATGTGATTGAGACAGCAGCCCTTATTCTCTAGATTCCCTTTTTCCTTCTCCATTTTCTAAGCCTGGTCCTCCTGTTTTGGTGGTGAATTTAAGAGCTAAGTAATAATCAATCACTAAATTCCTCTAATGCTTAAATTAGTCAGAATCCATTTCTGTTGCACGCAATGGAGAATACTTACACACATATATTCGCAAAGACCTATACCTTTTAAGTACATTCTGTATGAAAGATCAAGAAAGTAAATGTGTATTAAATTTTTAAATATCTTTTAAAAAATTTTCTACATCAATGTGATTGATATTTGTACACACAAAGTTGATATTTACTCACACAAAATATGCAATGTGCCATGTGCATCCTCCATCAAAAAGCAAGAATTACAAGTCTGCCTAAGGATAGTGAAATCATATTAATTTTTTACAAAATATAACTGAACACTCACTTCTCCACTGTGGAAAAAACAGACATTCATCGACATATTCTGTGAAAGAAGTGCAGGTGTTTTATAGAATGCCAAACAAGTATTGATCTCTGACAGCATTATGAAGAATGCAAACATTGGTATTATACCAGTGTTGCTTTACCCTGCAGTACTGGCATTATATTTTGGCATAAAAAAATCATAGAGCCTTGAGGTGCCATTTTCTTACTGTTTAAGGGTAACTATATCTACTGAATATTCATACACACAAATTGATAAAGAAGTACCTTTGGATGATAGAGTATTAAAAAATTTCACAAGTACCTGGATTAAGTATAATCCTTATTGGCAATTTTACTCCTACAGCTGACAGAAAAGCCACTCTTTGGGTTATGTTGACTGAAAATAATTACTTTTTTAAAAATGCTTTTTAAATTAGAAAAAAAATCAGTATTAACATAACATAAATACTAAATAAATATAAAATTAAGAGTTGTAAATGAAAAGAGCTCAACCATTAAATATATCACTATTTCTTTAATCTCAAATTTTGTCTGCAGGTAAAACTTTATATACATTTGTATTTGTGGTTCAAAATATCTAAGACAATACTTTTCACGTTGTGGCAATCAACGCATTGCTATAGCAAATAATTGAGCTTCATGAACTTGGCAAAATAATTTATTAGGAGAATAATCTAAGGAGAATGTACTATGTTTTTCAGCAAGATTTAGGAAGAACCTTTGTAAAAATAGATGATGCACATACATGCAGGTAATTTCCTTTTTTTTTTACATTAAAGTTTGTCACTGATTAGAAAAAAAATTGATGCTTAGGTTTTTAAATATCATGTTTATTACAATATTGCTAATTCATCTTACTATTTTGTCTTCTTTTAATTTCGGGGTCATTATTATATACATATTTTTAACACCACAGCAGTGTTCTATGGCAGTGTAATATTTGGACCATTTTATTCATTCTCCAAAAGATTGTATATCTCCTTTTCTTGACTATGTTGTCAAATTTTTATAACCTTCTCAGCCTAGAATAGTTGTTCCTCTATCTGGTCAACTTCTCATTTGGTGAATAAGTATATTGTTAAGTTATGCTGAAATACATGTTACTATAATTTTTCATATTGTCAATTGGTCTATGAGTTACTGACAGCAAGATGTGCATCTATCTCCATTTTTATACCCAGTATCTATACCTGCATCTGGTATGGTATAATTGCTCATTGTATACGTGTGAATCAATGAATGAAGGCTACCTTTATGAGGTTATCAGATTGTTTTCACCTTTCATGCCTCAGTAAAGTAGCATGGTGTCTGACTCAGTAGTTTCTCTAAATGCTTGATAAATGAAGGAATAATTATCCACTATTAGAATATAAGAGAGACATCCTAGAATCTTATTTTTGGTGTTCAATAAACTCTTTCATAACAAAAAATAGTGTCAAATAAATGCAATCACATGAAATGAGGGGCATGATTATAGTTTGTTATTTACAGACATTATAAACTTACCTCATCTTAACTCTTCTTCAGCTACTTTAGTTTCTTTACTCTAGTACAACATTTGGATAAGACTTTGAAATAGTCTCTAGTATTTTTATTTTACTTTAGTTTGTTGTGATTCATTGTGACATTGAAATTTCAAAGTGTGGTAGCCACCATTGACAGAAGGTGATTGACATAACATACTTTATTCCTTTGGAAGTTTAAAAGCTTCAAAGGGACAACCATATCCTATGATAACTCACATTCATTGAATAATAACAATGTGCCAGATTCTGAGTATTCTACCTGTAATACCCCTTTTAATCAATAAAACAATTCTATGGCCCTGGAATTATCATTCTCTTTGTTTACATACTAGGAACTGGAGCACAGAGAGTAAATAACTTGCTGAAGATCACAGAGATAGAAAGTATTAAATCTAGAATTTACATGGAAATCTGACTCTGAAGTTAATATTTGTATCGTTACTCTCAGATCATGAAGGAGTACAACTCCATTTGGTAGTTCAGGAAAGTTGAACTTCCATTGTTTGCCTTAGCTGATCCTAATACAAAACAATACTCTCTTCAAAAATCAAAATTAGGATATTTTCTAGCAATCCCCATTTTCCTTTGTCTTTATCCAATTTCCTTATCCTCTCCACCAGACATTATATATATCACCATAGAAAAAGGGTCTTACCAGCTAGGTCATTATAGGCAAGTAGTCTGTGTTTATATATTAGGAGAAGCTGTATTTCCCAAATAGAGGTGTTTACTTATCTTGGAAGAATAACAAATAAGGACTCTCCTTCCTACCAAAAAATGTTTTCCTCTGGTATTGAGCGCTAAAAACCTCAGAAACCTGGGCAAGAAGTCTATAAGGATCCAAATCTCTCAAACTCAGCCTGAAAACTGAACAGGTGCAAATAATTACATAGTTATCTATTTCTAAGCACTGAACTTTGCTTCTGCTACTACAGTATGAGTCATTTAACTATATTTTCACGAATCTCTTCAAAACACTGTCTTTAGTTATCTTCCAAAGGCAAATAAAAGTATAAGTTTAATCAAATGAAAAAAATTCCTGAGGGTACCTCAACAATTAACTGAACGAAGAACTAGAGGAAAATCTTTGTTGTACTGAGAAGTACACGTCCAAAAGAGTTCAATCAAAGCTAAAAGATGCATATTTTCTGAATCTACAGGACCTTAAGAAATAGAAAGCAAAATATTACCCGAAATGAAAAAGTAAAGTAATACTTCATTTTCCATGATTTAAATTTAAATTTTTTTTACTAAAAATCACTATTTATTCATTAAAGTATACAGGAAAACAACTTATTTCAAATAAAATAATACTGGAAGTAACAGATTCTCCATGTTCACAATATAACTCCCATAATTGTTGCAATTTGTCTCTCTCCTCTTATTTCTCTATATACAACTGAAAACCCAGGGAGGCTGAGTGTCTCAAAGTTATATTCATTTAAACAAGGCAACAGAAACCATCTCATCACCCAGCAACCCATGACCTTTGAATTGCTCATGTTACACTCTTAACTCTTTATTCTGTGGTTTTTTGACTCATGATCAGCTTTTTGTTATTCATTGCCCACTGGCAAAGTTTCTTCTTCTCTCATAGTTCTAATTTTAAACAGATGGCTTTTGTTTTCATTATCTATGCTTAGATGAGGGTTGTATCCTTTCCCTACACAAGTTTCCATCTTTAGAAAGCTACCTCTATTTACTAAAGCTTTATTTTTCATGATTTCAATATAATATTTTTTCATACTACGTTATAAAATAGTCCCAAAAGAAAGAAAAAAAATTCACATCTTGAAGTAACTAAATGTTTCTTATTCTTCTTGACCAAGTAAAGTTTCATATCTAGATGGTCTGAGACTATTTTTTTCTTTAGAAATCTATGGTTCACACACTGTAGAAAAGTTAGGATAACTATACAATATATAGTATAATATTATGTGCTATCATATTAGAATAGCTATTATATACACAATATTACATATATCTGCATACTTGAATTGTTATATTGCAGGTAATAGACAATTCCATAAAATAATGTAAAATTCAGAGTGAATATTTCTGTTAGCAAAGCATTCAAATATTTCCTGGCATACTTTGCTCAGGTGAACTACCTCAAGACAAATTGAAAAGATTTATTATTCATGTTCTTTGTTAGATTTTTATTATTTACTGCTTTGCTAAATGTTCCAGCTCTTTATGATATTATAACGCTGGCAACAGCCTTGTAATAACAATTGTATTAACTACAGACATGTTCACACATCTTTGCTGCATGTCAGAAATATGCCTAGATTTATTTAGCCACCAAGAGAAAACTCTCTTCCTGCCAATCCTCAGAAACATAAGAAGAGCAAACAAGAAATAATTTGCAGTTCACTTGACAATAGGTCATCAGAATGAGATATCCAGGGCTTATGGGGCAATATGTTATGTCTTCACGTAACATGACTTACTTGAAATGGATTTTGCATTTGATGAGAGCTAATGAGTAAATTTGATTCTACATTTAGAGATAAATGTGGTGGACAATTAATATCAGTTCTCCAATATTATGGCTTAGCAACATGCATTGATGGTTTCTGAAGGTACTATTCATATGCATAATTCTAAATTCATATTCAGATTATATATATACACCCAAATCTGAACAGAAGTGTGGAGAACAGTAAAATAATGCATACAGGAATTCCCTTTTTCTAAATTCACTTATTTCACTGAAATTAGACTGCTCATTTATCATTACTGGGGGTTTTCAACAATAATGCTTTTTGTACAAGCTGCTACATTGTCTTTTCAGGCTGACAAAACTGAAATATGGGAAGAAAAATAAAGATAGACAGCCTTAGAAGTTAAACATTAACTAAAATAGAATATAAAACATTTTAAACTCACCTTGCAATTAGAGAAGAGTGAGTTTGCGCAGTGAATATAAATTAATATAGACTAAATGTTAATGAATAGGTAAAATACACTTAAATGATAATAAGTTAAAAACATATTTCATAACAACCATACAAAAGAATGCAAATGAAACAGAAAATGGGAAGTAATAAAAAAATACCAACAGGATGGCCTGGTAGCATAGTGGTTAAGTTCACGCACTCCACTTTCGTGGGCCAGGGTTCACAGGTTCGGCTCCTGGAGCCGACTCAGCACTGCTCATCAGGCCACACTGTGGCAGCATCCCACATAAAATAGAGGAAGACTGGCACAGATGTCAGCTCAGGGCCAATCTTCCTCCCAAAAAAAAGAACTACCAAATGCTAAACTTATGACAAGACTACTAAATATGAATTAAATTAAATAAGTAGACGTTTTCACAAAGAAGAAATATTACCCTGCTAACAAATCTAGATAGCACAGAATTAATTGGTGCTCATTTATCCTTATGAAAATATCCTTGCACCTCCACTTCCCATATTATGGTTAACAATAGCAAGATACTTGAATTCCCACTTTGTAGCTTTGTTTACGAGTTGAGCTATTTTTGACTAACTGGCATTTTTACTTGCGCTGTGATGGAGATAGTGAACTGGTTGTACAGGCCTCCACTCCCTAAACTGAGTCTGGGTTGGTATTTAATTTGAAAGCAAGCAGCTGTCTTGCTACATTGAACAACTGTTTTGATATTCTCAGAAAAAAAATGATATTCGTCTATTTTAGGAGCTAAAAAGTCTTCAATATATTCACAGCTGAACAGCCAACTAAATTATCCCTTAGACTCCTTGTTGATTTTTAAGCTTCTCCCTCTATGTCATCTCTTTCCTCAAGTATTTAGGAAAGACTCTGGTGAATTAATTTATACAAATGAAAAAAATCTTAAAGTGTGACTTATCTCTGAAGGTTTTCTATTGCAGTTGAGCTGAATCTTCAAACTTTAGGACTAGGCAGAAAAAACAGGAAAATATCCTTAATATAAGCAACTCATTGGGACATCAGAAAGTATCTCCAAACAGCTGGGTACATCAATACTTGAAGAGAAAGTCCCTAAAGATGAGATCCAAAAGGCCACCAGAAGGTAATGTGTAGTTTTTTAAAAACTTAAGACAAAAATGCAGGAAATAGGAAAGAGAGGACTAATTTAGTGAATATGTCCAGTGGTGGAATTACATTGCAAAAAAAATAACCCTTGAAACTGGGAGAATTAGTATAAAGTAATATTAATAATTTAAACTCATTAATTGTTTATTCACATATTCGCTTATTAAACATTCTCAATTGAACAACTACTATATTTGGGATGGTCAGCTATTCCCTAGACATAGGAATACATTAGAACAGGTCCTTGCCCTCATGAAGACTGCATATTGTCGTAGGGAAGGTACATAATAATGCTGCCTCTAGTCTCCATAACTCACTCTGTTTCTTTGACTCTGTTTTTTCCCCATGATACCCTCTTTCACAGAATATTCACTAAAACTCATACCTACTTTTATCATTTAAGGCATCCCATTATCATTCTCCTATGAAAAGAGAAAAAGCCTAAACACCTACCCCAGTTTAAAGGCATTCTCTAATGCTTTGTTTTCATTTTTAAGTAATGTATTATTAGTCCACTATAAAAATCTTTCTTCTAGGACTCACATTTTACTTTTTCCAGACCCCCCTCTTCAGTTGGTAAATACCATTCAATTACTTTTTAACAGGAGTTCTAACCCTGGGAAGTATGTTTCTCCAAGATAAAGGTGTGGGTATTTCAGGTTGTCACAATGGCTGAGGAGGGGGGTGTCACTGTTGGTATTTAGTGGGGTGGGATTTGACAAAGCTAAATAGTATACAATATGGGACAGTCAAAACGGCAAAGGATTGTCCTACTCAAAAGTCAATAGAGCCTCTATGGAGAATGATATACAAGTTCTTACTTCTGAATGATTTCTACTTTATTTTCCCTCAGAAAATAATCCTTCCAAGTGGCCCACGTTCCAGAAAGATTTCTTCCACATTTTACTCTCAACACATCAATATATCAAGATTGTCCCAATTTTAAAGCAAAAAAATGTCTCAGATGACTTTCCATTTGCCCTAGATAACAACATTTGAGTTGTGGAGATGAGTATAGCTTGAGATTTTCCAGCATTAGTTCCACAGATCATTCTGTTGCTCCACACTATTTCTGTTAAATATAATTTTAGATGCTGAAGAATGCTAGGTGGGATATTTTTGGAAAGGATACCTTTTAGTGTTTTTCAAAGTGCATTCGTAAGCCAGCATCTAACTTGCTGGCTAGGAAGTTCAGACTTGCACCAAGCAATTCCTGAAGCAAGGACAAGTGAAATTTCCAGAGCAGGTTACCATTTAAATCTAGGAGCGTTAAGAATGATGATGCAACTACTACTGCTAATAACAATGGAAAGAGAGGCTGAGTGAAGCGCATATAGGAACTGATGCTACTACTGGAAGAAAGGCACTGGCCCAAGCTTGTTGTCTCTGAGATCCATAAAAAAGTGCCGGTGGAACAAGGGTCACCGCATGACAAGACAGTTTTCCACATTCAGAGACTGGAGAAAGACAATAACTGTTGCAGAAAACAATTGAATTTTGTCTTTTTTTAGGTTTACATCAAATATTCTTAAAGTCTGAAATTAGGTGAATGAATGTGAACCACACAAACATTCCCAGGATTAACCAGGAGAGTAATAAATGCAATTAATGAACTTGTAAAGACATAGGAAATTTGACCCTCCTCCTTAAGAAGTTCCATGGGAACCAAAGTCTTCATAATCGTATAAATTGAGATCAGTTTAGAATCTCTTCCTTTTGGACATTGATAAAGGTAAGAGCTAAGAAACTAACAATGGTAGGCATTACTCTAAGTGCGTTAAACGCAAAGATCCTCTAATTATTATTTTATCTATATTTTGGAGACATGAAACTTAGAATGGTGTTGAAAAGTATAAAATATGTTACAAAGCTTCCTTTGGTCTGTAAGAATATGGAAATACTTAAATTTCATTTGATAGCTAAATGGACAGAGCATGGGTTCCCGCAGTTGATGAAGATGTCTGTAGCCTCGAGCGCTTAGAAATCCATGCAATCAGCCATGCCATTGAGGTCAGTCAGCAACAGATAGTGGCAGTCTTCAAAAGACTCATTTTTACAATGCTACCTTTGAACAGAACCTTATCTTTTATCTCTCCATTAACCCTGTTCACACCACATTTAACTTTATGCTTAACCAACTGCCTTGCAAAATAACACTGAAGGTTAACGATATATTTTATAAGTAGCTTCACGCACTGTCAGAATGAGTGCAGTAACATTTACCAGAATAAACATTTTACCTTACATTTGTTAAGTTACAGAACAGATCAAAGCTATCTTAAATGTTTTCCTTAAATTATGTAAAGTCATCTTTTCTGTTTAATTTTTATAAATAAAAATATAATTGGTTCTGAAGAAATTGCATATATTTATGTGTTTAGCTGTCCACTGGACATTTCCACTGAGAACTGAAACCATTTACGCCCACACAGTTTACTATCTACTTTAACATAATTTTACTATTCCATAGTATTCATCAACGTGACTTTACCATTCCCAAAAACATTTGAACATAAAAAAATCAATTTGTAAATAACTTTATTTTTCCTTCCAGGAACTTCAGGGAAAAAAATATTTAAATGTAGATAAAACTGTTCAACTCTTTGATAAATAGCATCAAAGGACTGTTTGGGTTTTTTTTTGTTTGTGTTTTACCAAGAGTCTTGGAAAATCTTGCTCAGGAAAAAAAAAAAAAAGAAAAAAGAAAAAAATCTTACCAAAAATGTTGTACATTTGTATTTTCTTAAGAAAACTTAAAAAAAAATTAGATCCAAAAATTACTTCCTTAAGTTATTCCTTGGCCAAGCTAAAGAAAAATTTTTAAAAAACCCTCAAACTATCTCTCATTTAGATCCTCTACATCATATCTAGAAGCTAAATACCTTTATCTTAATAACCTCTTCCGTGTTCTTTGCGCCTTCATCTCCCTCTGCCCCTAATCCTCTCTCTGAACTGCTCTCCTTCCCTCTTGGCCTGGCAAAAAGCCCCAAAACTCAATTACTTCTAAAAGTTAAATCACTCTTAGAATAAGGAACGACCATTTTAAGACCCGGTCTTGTGCTGAGCTGACAGCCATCATCAAAGACTTCAAAGTCTATAAAAGATAGAAAGAAATTTGCAGAGAAATATAAATTAGTCATAAGAATGTATAACCCAGGGCTCTTAGATATATACCAATTAATTTATATGTTAGTGGAAATTTCAGGTGCAAAAAATTGGATGGAAAATATAGAATGAGAAGATTCTAAGAACAACTTAAAAAGAGTCCAAACTGAATAGGAAATCAGAAGTTTGGAAAAAGCTGTAGATGTTGAATATGGTATTTTGGAGGCCCTTTCCAAAGTCTTTCCTGTGATACAGTTTTGCTACGATTGAGTCCTACAAGCAATAAAAGGCTGAATCTTTTGGAGACTTTAGAAATAGTCCTTTAACGCTTTTAAATAAATAATTTTCAGAAGTAGATCCTAAAGTATCAGTGATCCCAGCTCTTTCCTCAAGCTTTGCTAATAGCCTTTGGTAGATGTAGGGAATTTAATATGCAAAGAAAAAACCAGAATCAGAAATGACCCCATTGCCAAACCTCCAATGAACATTTTGAAAGAACCGTAGAATCAAAACAGAATACAACTCAGATAAATTGATGGTTTTACAGATAAGAATAAAACAAAAAAATAAAAATTTCCACTCTTGTCAATAAAGTTCTCTAGATACTGTATACAGAGGGATATCGATATTTTAAAAAAGTTTCGTGTGATAGCTAAGAAAATAAACTAAAAAGTTAATGATCAGTGAAGGTGATACTAAGGAAATTAAGCACTCCAATTTCCTGTTGCCCTATTAAACTCAGACTGAGAATTTTCTGAAAATATTTAAGGACAATCTTGAGAAATTGACTTCCAGGATAGATGAACGAGTACCTCATTGAACTTGCTCTAACAACAAAAATATGAGCAAGAAAACTAATCAAAGCCTCAGAATGAGCTGAAGACAATGGGTTCTGTGACATTTAAATTGAGACTGTTCTCAAAGCTCCTCCCTCCCCAGCTTAGTGCTGTAATAGCCAAAAACCAGAAGCACTGCAGGCGGCAGAGAGGATTGACATTTTTTGGAGTTCTGTTAAAAGCACTGTATCTAGAGTGCAGTCAATATTTTGTCTGAACTTGCAGCCCCAGGAAAATCTCTACCCTCAGATTGTGGTAGCTTTGATTTTGAGTGAGATTTGACTCAGAGTTCAGCGCAGCTGTTAGCAGGGAGATGGGAAGGAGATAAGTCTATTCCCTGGGCATTATCTAAATAAGAACAAATTGCTGGCAACATCATAACTGCCCAAGGCTATGATTTCAGCTCAGGAAAATAAGAGCCTGGGCAAAAATTTAAAAAGAAATCCTGAGGACCGTAGGGAACTTTGAAAAGCTCTGACATATTTCTGGGGATCCTATGCAGAGTTGTGTACATGCCCAGGGAAGATGTGGGAAAAGAAGACACCACTCACCTCTGTCTGGTCTTGAAGTCTTGCACAAAGGTGAAGTGAAAGCTGAGGCTGTTTTGTAAAGTGCCTGAAGCTGAAGAAGTACCTTCTCACGGAGATCCCCATTGCAAAGAAAGTAAGGCATACAGGCAAGATACTTAAGGAAACTTTTTTTTTCCCCACCATATATGTGCACTGGACAGCCACATGCAAAAGAATGAAAGTAGACCATTATCTTACACCATAAACAGACTTAACTCAAAATGGATTAAAGTCTTGAATGTAAGACCTGAAACCATAAAACTCCTAGAAGAAAATATAGGTTATACACTCTTTGACATTGATCTCAGCAGCATCTTTTCGAATACCATGCCTACTCAAGCAAGGGAAAAAAATTAAAAAATAAATAAATGGGATTACATCAGGCTAAAAAACTTTTGCAAGACAGAGGAAACCATGAACAAAAGGAAACTTTTGATTAATCCTTAACTGATCATTGACCAAAACAGCCTTAATATTTCCCTCAGTTGTATCTAAACTTTAGGCAGATTTCTTCCTACCTGGAGTCCCCTGATCTCCTTCTCACCCAGTTTTTAGAAAATCCAGATGGCTTAATGACCTAACCACAGAAATCTTCTCCTCTCTTTCCTTAGAACATTAACTTTACAAATTTTTTTTGTAAATTTTTTCTATGCCCCTTGAGATGTAAATCTTTTTAAAAGCCTTCCTTTTGAAATGTGATCATCAAGGAAAATAGTATTTCTATCTCCCAGTTTCTATGAGAGAGTAGGATCCCAAATTTGATGGATACCTTGCTCCACATTGGAAATCTACCTCCTGCAGTGAAATTATAAGAAAGTTTACTTATCCTTTGGGCAAGTTCAATTAGCAAACACAGATGGCCTATGATTCCCCTTCCCCCACCCTCAGCTCATAAGAATCCTCCTCCCTCTTATTTTATCAGAATTGAGTTCAGACCATTCTGGTCTCTTTTCTCTATTGCAATGACCTTGCATAAAGTCTCCCTTGACCATTTAACTTTCTCTGATGCAATTTTTGCTTTAACATCACTAAAGTATACTGACCAGGATGTGACTCCTAGGAAGCCAAGTTTAAAAAGAAAAATAATTGTTAAAAAAAGAGCAGAAAAATCAGTGGTTATACGTTGCAGGGTATAATTAGCCCAGCCAAGTTACTAAATGAAAAAAGAAAAAAAAAATAAGCAGCCAACAAGAAAAACAAAGCCAAAATACCAACAACAACAACAGAAACCAAGAAAGATAGTGGATTCTGATACCACAGTTGCTATAGCATATAATCTCAAAATCTGCTTTTTAACCAAAATTATGAAATGTGCAAAAAAGAGAAAAGTACGCCACATACATAGGAAATGAAAAGAAACCAACAGAAAATGTTGTCATGTAGGTCAAATTTTGTATTCAGTAGACGAAGACTTTAAATTAACTATTACAAATATGTTCAGAGGCCTAAAGAAAAGTATATCTAAGGAAAGTGTGACTGCAATGTCTCACCAAATAGCAACTATGAAGGAAGGTAAAGTATTTAAGAAAAACCGAATAGAAATTATGGAGAAGAAAAGACCAATAACTACAATGTAAAAAAAAGTTATTAGAGAGGCTTAACAACACATTTGGGCTAGTTGAGGAAAGTATTTGAGAATTTAAAGATGAGTGAATAGAGAACATCCAGCCCAAGAAGCAGAAAGAAACAAATAATGAAGAAAAATGAACAGAGTCTCAGAGAATCATGAGACATCATCTAGTGTACCCATAAACACATATTCATGGTCCTAGAAGGAGAAAAGAAAGAGAAAGGGATAGAAAACATTTTTGAAGAAAAAATGGCTAAAAACTTCTCAAATTCCATGAAAAAATATTACTCTAAGTGATGCGGGGTCGGTGAGCCGAGGAGTCGAAAGAAAGATTTCTTAGACTCTCAAGATCTGGCAGTAGTGCTCTTTTATTTAGAGAGTAGAATAGCATGGGGACAGGACCCATGGGCAGTCAGAGTTTCTGCTGCCGCCGCTTCTGCTGCTCCCGCTGGCATGGGGACAGAGCCCATGGGCAGGCAGAGCCGCTGCTGCTGCCCCCGCTGGCATGGGGACAGGACCCATAGGCAGGCAGAGCTGGTGCGTGGGGACAGGACCCACGGGCAGTCAGAGCTCCTGCTGCTGCCCCGAGTTGAGGGTTAGAGCTAAATTTAAGGCATAGGTATATGATTCATCTCTTTACAAGACAAAGGAAAGAACATGAAAAAAAAAGTTAAAATGGTATCAGTGCAGGTGGGGTCTGGTCATTGGGTGATCCCATGACTTTTAGACAAGAATCAAATTGGATTAAGTAAAGGTTAGAAAGGTTAGACGCCACCACCCTAAACCAGTTACATGAGATTGCCAGACAGCAACCAACTTAAGTTCTTGCCTCTGGCATTGATTAAGAGCTTCTAGAGATAAGACCATTCCCCCTTCTTCCTGGCACAGAGAGGGAGGCATCTTCACAGATAGAGGTTTCCCTTAGAAATGTAAATGTTTCCCAACAAAGGGGCAAAACAAATTCCACTCCTTGGAGCCTGAATCTCATCTGTAGTTTTAAAACTAACCAGCCTAAAAATCCTCATCATAAGCCATTTTAAAATTAAGCAGCCTAAAAATCCTCATCATAAGCATTCAAGAAACTTAACAAACTCCAACTAAAAACAACTTAAAGAGGATTGCTCCTAGACTCATCATATTCATATTAATAAAACTCAAAGATAAATAGAAAAATATTAAAAGCAGCAAAAAGAGAAGTCTATCATGTACAAGGATGCTCAACTACATTAACACCTGTGGTGTCATAAGAACCCACAGAAGCTTAAAGAAAGTCAACCAAGAATTCTAAATCCAGGTAAACTATCTTTTAAAAATAAAGAGAAATTAAGATCTTTCCAGATAAACAAAAACAGAGAAATCTTTGCTATGAGACATGCCCTACGACAAATATTAAAAAGAGTCCTTCAGGTCACAATGAAAGGGAAATAGACAGTAACTTAAATACACGAGAAGAAATGAAGAATGCTAGTTCAGGTAACTACGTAGATTTTAAAAAAGAGAGTATGAACATATTTTTGTTTGTAATTATTTTCTTATCTGTTTGAAAAAACAACTGTATAAAACAAGATTTCTAAAACTGTATCACTAGACTTATAATATATACAGATATAGTTTATATAACAATAATAGAACAAAGAACAGGGAGGAGAATAGAGAAATATTTACAACACTTTTGTATACTACTGAAACCATGTTATTATCATTCCAAACTTGATTGTTTTAAGATATTAATTGCAATCCTCAAGGCAACCACTAAGAAAGTAACTAAAAAGTATATAGTAAATGAAAAAAGAAGTAAAATAAAAGAGCATACTTGAAAATATCTATTTAACACACATACAAAAGATCAAGAAATAGAACAAAAAAGACATAAAACACATTGAAAACTATAATAATAGACATGAAACCTGCCTTATTAGTAATTACGTTAAATGTAAATGGACTAGCCACTATAATTAAAATACAGAACTTGTCAGAATGAATAAAAGAGTACATGATGTGTATTATGTGGGTACACGTGCAAAGAGTGCCCAAAAGAGAACTGGAGTGGCTATACTAACATCACACAAAATAGACTTTAAGACAAGAAGTGTTAAGAGACACAAAGAAGGACATTTCATAGTGATAATAGAGTCATTCCATCAAGAAGACAGAACAATAAAATGGAAATAAAGACTCACAACATATGAAGCAAAACCAGATAGAATTAGAGATAGGCAATTTGAAAATAACAGTTGGAGATTTCAACACCTATTTTAAAAATGGATAGAACAACTAGGCAGAAGATCAAAAAGGAAATGCAAGACTTGCGCAACAAAAATCAACTAAATCTAACAGGCATCTACAAAACACCCCACCCAAAAACATTGGACTATGTGTTCTTCTCACGTGACTGTGAAGCATTTTCCAGAATAGACCACATAATGTGCCATAAAACAAGTTTCAATAAAGTGAAACAGATTAAAGTTGTATATATTATGTGTTCTGATCACAATGAAATTAAATAAAACATCAACAACAAAAGTAAATTTGAGTAACTCACAAATATGGGGAAATTAAAAACAATCTCTTAGATAACCAATGGGTCAAAGAAGAAATCACAAGAGAAATTAGAAAATATTTTGACATGAAAGAAACCACAGCAGACCAAACTTTATGGTATGCAGCAAAAGCAGTGTTTACTAGGGAATTTATATTAAACATATTAAATTTATATTTAATTTATATTAAAATTTATATTTTATAATATTTAACTTTTACTAAAAAAGAAATAAGTAAAATCAATTATCAACTTTCCATCATAAGAATTAAAAGCAAAGAGAAAATTAAATCTAAAGGAATATAAGAAACAAATAATAAAGATGAAAATTTTGAAATTATTAAAATAGTGAATAGTAAAAACACTTAGAAAATGAATGAAATAAAGAGTGTGTTTTCGAAAAGGTTGAAAAAATTAAATGAAAAAGCTTTAGCTAGATGGACCAAGAAAAAAAGAGAGAAGATTCAAATTTGTAAAATAAGGAATGAAAGAGGAGATGTTACTGCTCTTAGAGAAATAAAAAAGAATTTAAAAAATAATACTATAAACAACTGTATGTTAACAAATTAGATAACTTAGACACAATGGCCAAATTTCCAGATAGATACAAACTACCAAAACTGACTCAAGAAGAAATAGATAATCTGAATACAGTTATGCACTGCATAACGACGTTTTGGTCAATAATGGATGCATATACAACAGTGGTCCTATAAGATTAGTATCATATAACCTAGGTGTGTAGTAGGCTACACCATCTAGATTTGTGTAAGTACACAATATGATGTTCAGACAAGAACAATGCATTTCTCAGAAGATATCTCCATCATTAAGCAATTCGTGACTGTAATTTTTAAGAAGTAAAAAATTGAATTAATAGTTTAAAAAAATTCAGCAACAACAAATTGCAGTGCCAAATGGCTTCAATGGTGAAATTGGTGATACATTTCAAGAATTAATACCAAACATTCACAATTTCTTTCAAAATACAGATGAGTAGGGAACATTTCCCAACTCAATCTATGAGGCCATTATTACCCTAATACCAAAACAAGATAAACACATCACAAGAAAACTTTAGAGTAATATCCCTTATGAATGTAGACATAAAAATCATCAACAAAATGCTAGTAAACTAATCGGGCAACAATTAAAATAAAATATACACCATGATCAAGTGGTAATTATTCCAGACATGCAAAGTTCACTTAACATCCTCAAATCAATCAATGTAGTATACCATATTTACAGAAGAAAGGACAAAAGGAATGCATGATCGTCTCAACAGACAGAAAAATCATTTCACAAAATCTGACACGCTTTCAGGATAAAAAACATTTAACAAAGTAGGAATAGATGGGGATTATCTCAACCTGATAAAGAGCATCTACAAGTAATCCATAAGTAACACCATACTTAACAGTGAAAGACTGAATGCTTTACACCTAAGATCAGGAACTAGGCAAGGATATCCTGTCTCATCACTTATCCAGCAATGATTTTAGCTAGGATGATTAGGCGAGAATAAAAGTAGAAGGCATCCATACTGGAAAGGAAGAAGTAAACTATTTCCGTGTGTAGATGACATGATCTTATATATAGAAAATCATTATTAATGTACCAAAATTATTAGTACTAAGAAGCAAGGTTAGCAATGTGACAGGATACAAGATTAATATAAAAATTCATTGTATTACTATCCACTAACAATGAAAAATCCAAAAATCAAATTAGGAAAGCAAATTTATTTATAATAGAATGTGCAAGAATAAAAAACTAGGAATAAATTTCACAAAAAACATGCAAGATTTGTACAGTGAAAACTATAAAGCATCACCGAAAGAAACTAAAATAAATCTAAATAAATGAAACAGATTCCATGTCCATGGATTGAATGCTCTAACATTGTTAAGATAACAATACTACCCAAACTGAGATACAGATTCAACAGTAACCCTATTAAAATCCCAGCTGTTTTTTTTTCTTTTTAACAAAATGGCAATCTAAACCTAGAATTCATGTGAAACTACAAATGATCTTACAAAGAACAAATTTGAAGGAATCATTCTTCTTGGTTTCAGAATAAACTACAATGTTTCAGTCTTGCATAAAGATAGATGTATAGATCAATGGATTACAATTGGGAGTTCAGAAGTAAAATCTAAATATATAATGAGTTGATTTTCAACAAGAGTACCAAAGCAATTCAATGAGGGGATAATAGCCTTTTCAACAAATGATACTGCATCGAATAGATATCCACAGGCAAAACAGTGAATTTGGACCCTGTTCTCACACCATACACAAAAATTACCTCAGAATGGGCCAAACACTTGCATGTAATAGCTAAAAGTATAAAACTTCTAGAATAAAACATTGAAGTTAATCTTTGTGACCTTGCATTAGGCAGGTATGACACCAACAGGCAAGCAATCAAAGAAGTAGTACACAGAATGGACTTCAGCAAAATTAAAAACTTCTGTGCTTCAGAAGACATCATCAAGAAAGTAAAAAGACAGCCCACTGAATAGGAGAATATAGTTGGATAAAAAATCCAATTAAAACATAAGCAAATGATTTGAAGATATTTTCCCAAAGAAAATATATAAATGGCGAATAAACACATCAATGGATGCTCAACATCGTTATTAGGGACGTTCAAATCAAAACCACAATGAGATGTCACATTTCACCCACTAGGTGGCTAAAAAGAAAGACAGTAAATAAGAAATATTGGTAAGAATGTGTAGAATTAGGAGCCATTAGATATCTTAGTGCAAATGTAAACTGGTGTAGACACTTTGGAAAACAGTTTTTCAGTTTCTCAAAATCCTGAATATAGAGTTACAAATGACCTAGCATTTCTATTCTTAGGTTTACAGCCAAAATAAATTAAAACAAAATTGCCGAGACAAAAACCTGTACACATATATTTTTTGGATGTAAAAATACATAACATTGTTCATAATAGGAAAAAAGTGGAAACAACCTAAATGTTCATTAACTGATGAATAAACAAACAAAACATTGTATATCTGTACAGTGGAATATCAGCTGGAAATGAAAAAAAGGATTTATACATGCTACGACATGGATAAACCTAGCAAATACTATATTAATTCAAGGAAGACAACTATAAAGGCCACATATTATATGATTTCATTTATATAAAATATCCAGAACAGGTAAATCCATAGAAACTGAAAACAGACTAGAGGTTGCCTGGTGCTGGAGTGAGAAAGGGGTGCAAATTTGGAATAAAATCTAATATGTACAAAGGTCTTGGTAGAGGGTGTTGAAAAATATTCTAGAATTAGAGTTTGGTGATTATATTATATATAATGTTTTTTCTGTGAATACATAAATGCTACTGAACTGTTTCCTTTAAATAGGTGAATTTTATGGAATATAAAATGTATCTTAATAAAGCTATAAAATAAAAGTAAGAACAAAAATCCTTTTTTTTTTTTTTAAAAAAAAGAGCTATTTTGGGGGCTGGCCTGGTGGCGCAGTGGTTAAGTGTGCATGTTCCATTTTGCCATCCCAGGGTTCGCTGGTTCGGATCCCGGATGCAGACATGGCAACACTTGGCAAGCCATGCTGTGGTAGGCGCCCCACATATAAAAAAGTAGAGGAAGATGGGCACGGATGTTAGCTCAGGGCCATTCTTCCTCAGCAAAAAGAGGATTGGCAGCAGATGTTAGCTCAGGGCTCATCTTCCTCAAATAAATAAGTAAATAACTAAAAAATAAAAATAAAAAAGGGCAATTTTGTAAAAGTTTGATTGATATGGGCACTATATTACTATCCTCAACCCAAACAATGTTATACAGTCTCTCCCTCAGAGTCAACAAATTACTCAGATTGTGGGTATCTCTCATAATCATAATCCTAGGACATTCCCGGTGTCCAGTCTAAACCTGTAACATCACATCTTTAAACAAGAAATATTCTCCCTTCTTTTTGAGCCCATATTCATTAACTTAATTGTGAGGCTCTTACTGGGCAAATGGAATTTCCAGTTTAAATGTTCTCTTGGTGGTCTTGAAATTCCAGAGGACATCTGTTTTCATAACGAGGTAACAGCTAATTTGGGCAGTGAGTTACCAGTACTCTTTTGCCCAAACTATGTCCAAATTAAAGACGTCAATGAGGTGCTGCCTTCTTGTGGGGAAAGAAAAAATCCATATATGTAGGTTGGAATTTGGATACTGAATCCATTTATGTTCTTTTTGACCAACCCATCTAAACCTCTAGCCAAACTAACAAACTAGCTCTTAAACCAGAAGGTAAAAAGAGAATTAAAACAATAGTCAAAATCCTAACAATAAAGAAAGGATTCAACATACCGTTACTAGTTCTTACAGTGCTCCTGTCCTCTCTGTCAAAAACTCAGTAAGCAAGGATCTAGGTTTATTTAGGCCCTGAGAGCCATAAACAAATATAACAGTCATCTTGTTCCACTGGGTTATAAAGCTGGGATTTGTTTTGTCTTCAGTGCTTCCTGCTTCTGCATATTTTGCAGTTGCATATCTCTGTGCTGCTTTCTGTAGTGTCCTTTAAGAATTAGATCAATATAGACAATGTTTATTTGCCTTCTCCTGTGGGGAAAAAAAAAAAAACCTCAAACCGCCAAAAACAACTACATTATTACACCTAGGAGTTTATTAAGGAACCCTACTACTTTTCACAAGTCCTCAACCAAGACCTTAAGGACATGGTACATTTCCCTGTGCTTCTACTCTTATTCAAAATGTGTATGACCATTTGTTGTGTTTTAATTATAAGGAAAATTCATCAATCAACTCTATATATCTACTGACTATTACAGTTTAGAAAGGCCTAAGACTTCTAAAGATAATTTAAACGTTTTCTTAAGTAAAGTTCATTACCTAGAGCATGATTTGTTCCAAGAAGATAGATTTCCTATTCCCGACCAACTGCAAGCCATTTAAAAGTATCCCAGATCAGTAACAAAAAGACAATTAAAGGAATTCCTGGATTTTATTGACCCCCACAGGCAGTGGGCCCCAATTTTTCTGAAATCAAGCTTAACCAAATCCTTGGTAGGCGAGCTTCTTCCCTGAAAACTAAAGAGGGACAGAATTGTCTGTGTGCGCGCACATGATAAATTAACTCCTCAAACATCTGACATGGGCTTACCTAATTATCGTGAGCCTTTCAACCTATTCATATATGAGAGCTTTGGATAAGCCTATAGTGTTTTCGATTAATATTTTGGGAATGACCATAGACCAATAACCAGCTAAAGTCTCTTTCTTGACCCGGTGTTAAATCCTATCCACTTTGTCTAAATATCCATAGCAGATAAACAGAGACTTCTGCCAATTTGATTTCAGCATCTCCTTTAAACTGGGCCATTCCTCGTGTTTTACTATGGTGGCTCATTGAAAATATGCATTTCTTAGCAAGTAGGCTTACCTCCTACGAAATTCTATTTTCCCCCGACACATTTCCATTCATCATTGTAATGTTTCGAATCTTGCTGCTTTTATTTCTGTACACGAAGAAAGGAAAATTCATAATTGTCTAATTTCTTATTCATGAACTATGTTTCAGGTAGATTTATTTAAAAACCCTCTTATTGGTTGATTGGTCATATCTTGAGACTGAAATAGAAAAACATTCTCAGTATACCCTCTGATAGGTATGACCTCACCCCTAGAGTATGACTACTTGTCAGAGGCAAAATCTACCCAGAAGGCAGAAATTGATCTGTTTACCAGAGCTTGTCAGTTAGCTGGGGATAAGAGAGTTAATGTGTACAATGATAATGAATAAGGTGTTGAGAGTGGACCATAATTTTGGAATGCATTAAAAACAAGGAGTGTTCTTAACCTCATCTAAGATTAGTCAATATATTAAAGAACTTTTGTGTGCTTTAATGCTCCCTGAAGAGGAGGATTAAGGGGATAACCTGGAGATTTCAGAAAAATGCCCATACTGCTCATTTTGGTAGACAGACAACACTCACTAACATTACCCAAAGAGAAACAATTTTTAAAGGCTTTGAAAGGCTTATAATACACCACTAATTGATGGCAGAGTCAGAAAAATGGTACTAGGAGAAATATGAATATAGACTGCAGGAGCATAATCCCCAAAAATGGCTGCTTACAAGCACTGGAATACCACAAATGGACACATGCAACTATATGTTAAATTGCCTACCACAACAAGACAAAGTGGCTACTGTATTCAAACAACATTGGTGGGAAAACTATAAAATTTCTGAGGATGTCTATGGTGTAGGTATCATCTGCCACAAGCATAATTTTGGTAAAACTGTAAAGGTGGGAACAAGGTTCAAGAGCCCAAACCTCAGTAGCCCTTTGATTACCTCTAAATGGATTTCATAGAATTATCACCCGAATGGCTTTTTTATATATGCCCATCACAGTTTTCTTATTAGCATGGTAGATTAAATTGTTTCATTGCCTGAGAGCATAATAAACAATTACTTGATGAAAAATAAATAAAATAAATAAATTTTTTTAAAGTGACACTACTTAATTTTGTCTTACCACCTCAAGGAATTTCATTCTGTCCCTCAAATGTCCTTTAGTGACAGGGGTAACAATTTTACTGAAGGGATACCCATTTTATTGGAATGTTGTAAGAAAAACGTCACAAAGCTTTGTAATTTGAGAAAAGTAGAAAGAACAAATGTAATTCTGAAACTGAAAGTAGTAAAACTCTCAGAGATTCTCCAACATTTATGCATTTAAAGTATTACCGTTGGATTAATGACAATGAGATCAGCTCTTTCTGGGTTTCGTCACTTCTCCCTTTATGTGATAGTAATAGGCAGGAACATGTGTTTAGATGTATCATCTCCATTTCTAGACACCATGTTATTGCAGGAATATATTGCCAAAATTCCAAGAGACTTAAGCAATTCACCCAAGGGATGTCATCAACAGCTATGAGAAGTCTTTCCACAACTTGTTTCAAAATAAACCTTGCAGGACTTAAAATCTGGAGACCTATTCTGGAAAAGGTATCAGAGAAAGACAGACCTTGGATCTTGATGGGAAGGGGTCCATATCTCCCAATTAAAGAGACATATAACATCCTTGAATCACTTGAAGATAATCCCTTCTGCAGTCTTCAAGTTAGGGATTATTAGGAAAACTGCAGAGGCACATGATTTTTTTGTAAGGAGACAGATTCCATCGAAGATTCTTAGACCAAATCAACAATTACATGAGACATAGATAGCTTTCACTGAAGATTCAAAGAACAAAACCAAGATTGTTACGTTTTCATCTTCATTCTTTTGTTCTTTATTTTCCTAGCTATCTTCTTTCTTTTTTTGTTAGTTTAAGGCTACCTTTAATTCTGTTAACTATAAAACAAATTTCTATTCTTAATATTGCTCTTTAACTATTTATACAATCTTTGGTATGAGGTCAATACTCGGCTACAATTAGCTTGTGAACTGACTAACTCATACAACAAACTGACTGTTTGATTTGTGCATGCATTTTTTTGAGAACCACCCAGCTTCCTTTAAGACTAGTTATTTGTAATCAATCAGTTGATTTCTTGGCTAACTGGATTCAGCCTATGCCTGAATTTATAGATGGCAAACACAAAAACAGGCCAGACATCCCCAAGCTTAAAAATCACATCTTACATAGAAAAATAGATTAATTTCTCCAATAAAATATGACTTGAGGACCTTATGGGGGAACTAGCTTTTGTAACTGAACTTTAAGAAATAGAACTTGGAAGAGAAAGAGAGAACAAATGGTATATATTTGGAGTCTGTCTCTTCAGAGATCTTACAATTATGACAAATTTCTCTTTTGCTTTAGAGCTGCCTAATGATTTCACCATTCCAAGTTAATTGCCTGGCACTGGACCATCCCAATGAGAAGTGCCTTGACATTACAATACTACTTAGCACTCCTGTAGGATATTTTGGCAATAACAGATCATCATATGACCTCCAATGTCTGGTATGAAATTTATGGCACAAAAACCAACTGGCTTCTACCTGATAACTAGACACAAACTTGGGAAACTAATTCCTTCTTTCAAGATATTCGATGAAATCAATCAGCGTTAAATTTTTACTACCAATTTGTCCTCTTGGAAAAAGATATTATTAGAATATAATTTAAGAAGAGTAAGAATTCGGTCTTGATTTGAGAACCAACATCCTAATCATTCAAGGGGCATTTTGGATTGTTTTCTTTTCTCTTTAAGTTCACCCAGAAAGCAGGATGAATCCTATGTGCTACAGATTAGAGTATATCAGAGATAGACAATGCCGTCTAGACTACAGAACTCTTCAACTGAGAGATTCATGAAGTTGGACAAGCTGTTGTTCATAGGAAGGCCAATTTAGACATAATTTTGGCCTTTCAAAGGGCAGAATGTTGTGCTTACATCCCTGCAATGTTTACTGGGAGTTTTACTATTACAAAAAGATCTAGGAATCAAAGAAAGAAATAAAAATTAAATAGTTTAGTGAATAACCCCATGTCTAGATCTACAGGCTCTTCAGGTTGTGGATGGGACCTCCTCTCCTGGTTACTTCAGGTACTCTTGGCACCTGGCTGACAGGGCTACAAACTCTGATGATAATCCTTCTCTTATTAGTTGTCTGTGTTGAATTTTTCAGACTGTGATCTTCAACATGTTTACTTTTGTATTGAACAAATTTATATATATATGAAATTCTGGCACATATGGAAGTTTAAGCAATCATAACAGAAAACTCAAAGTGAATGCATGCTACCTCATCTTGTGATGACCTGTATTAATCATGCTCCTATATATTAGTGATATACCGTTTAGCACAGGCTGAAGATAACCACAAGGGAAGATAATGAGACCTGAATGCACACTAAAACAAAGATCTTACTGTCTACATTAATACAACATTGCTTTTCCACTGTCTCTATTAACATAATTTTATTATTACAGGAAAATCTTTTCCATGATGGAAAACATTGAGAATAATTTTATGCTTTCTTCCAGTAATTCTTCTTCTGCCCCTACATATACATGGAATTGTTCCACTCTGGAAAAGATATCATCAAACAATTACTTTCTTTCTGGGACTGTTTGAAGTCATCAGAACAAAATCCTCACTTTGCTATGCTCCCCAAACCTAAACCATTGTATTATGATCCTTACACAAGCAAACCCATGGACTGAAAGATTCACCATAAATCGGACTCCAAAACCTCAAAAATATACCAAATTTACTCTCCCCCTTTCTGGGATGCTACAAAATCTGACAAAGAGGTTCTTTGTCTTACTCAATAAGAATAAACAAAACATTTTCCTATCAACTGGTTATTTTGATTGTATTTTTACATGGCTGGCATTCAACACCACTTAGATATCCCAAGATCAGATAGACACATTCCTCAATGCTACTTAGTTATGATATATTCCTATTTTATTTTTCACTAGATTAGGCCAATTGCTTTGTATGTAGAGTAACAAAAAGAGGAAAATAACATGAGCTGAGCACATACTATGCATACGATTTTATCCTAGGCACTGTGTAGTACATTCATTGTGTACCTCACAATCACCCCTAGAACACAACTATTTCTTCAGTGACTTTATAGATGAAGAAACTGAGGCTTAGAAAGATGAAGTGAGTAGTTCAAGATTAGTCTGATGTAGAGGTTTGAATTTGCAGTCTTTCATCTCTAAGTTTCCATAAATCTGTAATTTGAATTTACTGAATAGAAAATAAATTAATAAATGCCCTCAAGTGTGGTTTCCTATTCATCAAAAAGAAAGAAAAATTGAGAAGCCCTACAAAGAATACCTTTTTGAAGAGAGATTTTCTATTAAAATAGGTGCCAGAATTTATGTTAGAAATGTCAGCTGTCATCCTTAAAATATGATACCCAATAAAGCCATGCTGGGAAGCTTTCATATGAAAATTGCAAGTGAGCAGGATTCCACCTTCCAAGTCCATGGATATGAAATATTTGAAGATAGAGGATAGAAAGATAGAGAGATAGATTCATAGATAGATAGATAGATAGATAACCATTAGCCAAAAAGGACATTTTTTTTTTATATCTATCATGGCAATTGAATAAGCTGGAAATATTCAACTTACATGAATAACATGTTATATAAAATTTAACCATGTTCAATGTTTTTAGAAACATTTATTGGAAAATTATCTGTCTGAAATACAAGTACTGACATATGTGACATTTAAAGATATCATAACTTCAAAGATATGGATCCAGACAGTGTTTATTCTTCCAATCGAATATGGGATGATGAATTCCTTCTTAATATATCTCATCTTTATCAAATGTAAAAATGAAAGAATGGCTTAAAAAACAATATTGGGGGATTTGGAGGGGAAAAAAATCATAAGCTATAATTAAATAAAATACAAATTAATTGCCTAAATAAAGATTTTCTTTTTGGTGAGGAAGATTGGCCCTGAGCTAACATCTGTGCCAATCTTCCTCTATTTTGTGTGTGGGACGCTGCCACAGCATGGTTTGATGAGCAGCATGTAGGTCCATAAACGGGATCCCAACATGCAAACCCTGGGCAGGTGAAGCACAGCAACGAATTTGACCACTACACTACTGAGCTGGCCCCAGTAAAGATTATTATCATTTTTTTTAAAGATTTTATTTTTTCCTTTTTCTTCCCAAAGCCCCCTGGTACATAGCTGTATATTCTTCATTGTGGGTCCTTCTAGTTATGGCATGTGGGACGCTGCCTCAGCGTGGTTTGATGAGCAGTGCCATGTCCGCGCCCAGGATTCGAACCAACGAAACACTGGGCCACCTACAGCAGAGCACGCGAACTTAACCATTCGGCCACTGGGCCAGCCCCAGTAAAGATTATTTTTAATGAATTTTCATATGATTCAGAATATAAGACATTAAATTGGAAAGCAATAAATTGCTATAGGAGTGTATAGACATATATAAAATAACCAGATACAAAAATAGCATTGATAGTTTCATAGAAGCTATAATATTAAAAATAGCATACACTTAAAAGTGAAATAAGCTTTCTCTACTGTCTCCTGGAAGACAATCACCCCTCAAATAATTCTCTAGAGTTTTTTAATGGGAGAAGATTGAGTTGATCCCTAAAACAATGAGCAGGGACTAAGGAGGTTTTCAGTAGCCAAGTTCAGTATTTCTCTGAGTGTGCTGCAGTCAACACTGACAAATCTCCCTTCCCTCCCCACCTCCTACAAGCCCTGCAGATGCCAAGCACATTTGGAGAAAGGGGAAAGTCCTTTCCTGTCACATACCAGCATAAGGGGCTGCAGCTCAAGCTGAAGGAGATTAGGCTCTTCAAGGCTAGAAGACATCAGACAGAAATACCTCCAAAATATAAATTACCCATTTTTGTTATAAAGTATTGATTAGTTAAGTATTATTCACTGAGAACAAACTTTTTGTATTTTCAGTTAACCTTCCTTCAAGTTTACAATTAAAAAGCACACTTAAAAATAAATGCTAAAGTTTAAAAATTAAAAAACATTTGTAAGTGGTTTTCACGTGCTAAGATATATGGCAAGAACCAAGCAAACAAATGAAATAAACAGTAAACAGATAGAAATTGAAAATCATATTTGATTAGCCCAAGTAATGCCATTTGACATCTAGTTATGAAATGGTAGTAAATTATATTTTCTTGATATCTCTATATGAAATCTATTGGTAAAGCAAGGCAATAACATATTGAACCATGATATTTTCTTCCTGACTCTGTAAATTCTATAGCATTTGGTCGATACTTCTGTTCTCCAGAGATGAAGTCCAGCAATGCAAAATGCCTTACATGACAGTCCTCTGTTGAAAATATACTTAGGAAAATAATGCTAACTTGTTGGTATAAATCAACTCTGCAGAGAGTAAAGAATGAATATTTTCAATATTCCCAGTGTTGTGTTGATTATTCCCCTTAGATTTAGTAGTAGAAACTGAATGGATGGCAGATCATATCTTAGGAGTAATTTTAATTATATGGTTTCTGTGGTATGCTGAAATAATATAATGAAAAATTTTAAGACATGAATTACTTTAAGGATTGCTTAATTCCTATCTCTAGATTATAATAACACCACACATCTTAAAAAAAAAATCTGCTATAACTCACCTGAATATTTCCTACTTTATAAAATTCAAAGTCTTTAGCCTGACATTCATGGCTGATTAACATTTCATCTCACCTTTACTCTTCAAACAAAATCTTCAACATTATGTTCCATGAACCCATCAGTGAAAGAAGCTGGGAATATTTAAAAAAAAAATACTGAGCTTGCTATACTTATTCAATTAATAGGAGTCATAATTATCATAAGAGTGATATGTGTGATTCACGGTATCTGGTCTCCAGTGTTATATACAACCCTACCAATCCATAAAAGACTAATTAATTCGGAAGTTACTTCTTCTAAGAAACTTAAAAAATCTTCACCTCCTAACTAATCCTCACAAACCAAAGCTGGGAATTCCCTGCATTAAATCTCTGAATTTCAATATTACTTTTATACATTTCTTTTACAGCACTTAAATATTCCATTAAACTTATTTGTTGACATATCCAATGCCTCCATACATTGTAAACTCCATGAGATTTATGCTTCTTTTATTCCTAGCCTAATATAATACTGCATATTGCAGAGTTCCAATAAAATTAATTTCCCTTTTCTACTTAAAGATTCGGATAGCATTAAAATGTTATTTAAGCTGAGATAATTATCAGCCACACATTACTGTCAAGTTTATGTATAAATATACATCTTTAATAGTACAACAGAGAGGATTTTTAGCTTAAGCTACATATACTAATTCTAGGTCTGTCGGAAACGTTATATTTAATTTAATTTTTAAGAAAGTTTTCATCAAAGGGCAAGAATTAATGTTCTCAGAGTTGGAAAGGGAAAGAATGAAGATTTGTGAGGGATGACGATAATCTGAGCTTATTCTCTGACTAACTTCAGTTCTCCTCCTAAACCCTTTGGAGAAAGGGCTGCTAGCAGTTTCCTACCCTGCAGGCAGTCACATTTTTAAAGTACAAATTTGATCAAGTCTGTCCCTAACTAAAACCTACCAGTTAATTAAATCTCCTTGAAGTGGAACAAATGGTCAATAAACTAAAAAAGATGTTAAAAATATATGTAGAGCATAAATCTATCTGGTCCAACAGTCTATAAATAGACAGGTTTTTAGAAAGAAAGAACAAAAAAAAAGAAACAGAGGAGAGGAAAACACCAAAGAAATAACGCAAGGTAATTTCGCAGAACAAAAAGATAAAATTCTATAGATTAAAAAGGATCAATGAGTTCGTAGAACACATATGCACACACATACACATGCAAATACACACAAAATACTCTACACATGCATTGCGGCTTTTCAGAACACAAATAGAGGGATGATTATAAATGCTTCTTGGAAGACATCAAAAACAAAAACAAACCAAAAAATCATCCAAACTACTCACAGCAAAACAGATTACTACAAAAATAAATGATAACCAGAATGGAATTAGATTTCTCATCAGCAATACTGATGCTAAAAAGCAGTAAAAAAAAAAAATCAAGAAGATCATATTTAATATGGAATTACAAAATTCAGCTAAATTACTGAATAATAATGAGGGCAAAATAAAGACATTTTGTACATATAAAGAAATCCTTAGGAAAAAATTTCACAATCTATTTCTTAGTATGTTACACATGATGTGCTTCAGCAAAATAAGAATTTCCTTGTGGAACTGAGGTAACAAAAGATCAAATCAGGAGAGCCATGAAATGATGTCTCAGAAACATCTCTCCTAATAAGAACTCGGTTAAGATTATATATATTATAATCTTATTATAGAGGAGTTCCAGGAGGAAAGTTACCAAAGGAAAAGGGTGTTCTAAAGACTCAGAATCTGAAATAACTTAAGAATATTTTAAAAATGCATGAAAAAAGGAAGAAAATTCAATCACAGTGTTTAAAATAACTTTGCATAAAATCATATTTACATTATGACAAGATTAACATCATTTTTTACTTTCAAATTTGATTCAATATACAGGTTTATTAATATCAATAATAATAAGACAAAGAAGAATGAGCCATAGCATCTGAGTCAACCGATTGTAAGAGACATCATTACATCGTGGAATCTAAGGATCAATCTATTGTAAGATAAACCATTACTTCATGTACCACAGAGAAAAATACAAGCAGCTAAAATATGATCCACGATCAATAGTAGAAGAGAGCTTATTAGAAATGACAAAAGTGTAAAAATCCTAACAATAACTAACACTTATTAAGTACTTACTATGTGCTAATTTCTTCTCAGGTTTTTGTTGGTTTGTTTTGGTTTTAGTGCTTGGATTCTAACAACCACTCTGTAATCTGTTCTTTTCTTATGTCCTTTTCACAAATGAAGAAACAGAAGCAAAAAGTGGTGAAGTAACCTATCCAAGATAGCAGTTCTAGAAGATTGTCGAGCAATTATTTGAAACAAGCAACTCTATGGTTAATAAAACAAGACCAGGTAGTATTGTAGATACAAGAAACAAATGTGAACGTATTCCTTAAATTTACAAATGAGACAGTATAAGATATAGAATTCATCATATATCTATCTTGCAATATGTGTTGGCTAGGTGTGATGAATTGTGCTAAAATAAGGTAAGTTCTTATTTATTATAACAGACAGTAAATATATAATGGTAAAGCATATTATTTAGAAAAATGGAAGTAAAGAGAAAGAAAAAAGAACCATAAAATGGTTTACAATAGAGTCCTCTGCAGAGCAGAGGAGAGATGAATGCAGTAGGATACTACTATTTTTCATTATAAAGCTATTTATTAAATCTTGTTTTTAATATTATTAGTGTATCTATTTCATAAAAACTAAAATGTATGCATTTTAAAATGTAAATATAAATACTGTACTTCAAAAGACATAAAATATTAAAATCCTTTAGTGGCTTCAATTTGTAATCAAAACTTAAGAGTACCCAGTCTATCACTTGATTCTTGGTAACTGTCCCTTCTCAAGATTTGTTGCTACTAACTCAAATTCCTTGTGAACAAATTCCTGAACAAAGATTGATGTAGCATTTGTAAGAACTGGTTCCACTCCAGAATTTTCAATTTTTCTAAACCTTTTTGTTTCTTACCTCTCCTTCTCATCAAAACTTCTCACCTTAAGTCTTTACAATTGTTAAAACTATTTTATCACAGATTTTTCCTAATCTGTAGATTTTTATTTATATCTAATCTTGATTCATTTTTCCTTTGGCTCTTAAACACTCTCTCACTCTCAAGTTTAGCTTATTTACCCAAGATTGCCTTCCATGGGTGGACATAACTTGGGGTACTACTTATAATTGAGCCTAAAATACTCTTTATACCTCGATTGCAAGTCTGTCATAAGCAGGACCAAATCAAAAGAGCTTATGGTGCCAAACTCTACACTTAATTTTTTTTCAAGGACTAGAGCTGTCATTAACCTATAGAAAGTTTTCAAGAGACACGAAAAGATTCTAAAAGGTAAAGATATAAAGTGTATGCCTATCTTAGAAATACAGCTGTTCATTTATTTCAGAGAGAAGGAATGCCATTCCTTTGACCAGATGTCTTATGGAATGTTCTTTATTCAAAAAGTTTTGCTTTAAATACTACTAAATATAGCAACTAAACTTTAAGTGTATCAAGAGAGCACATTATTTCCAGTTTAACAAAATTCTCTTTTATACTTGAATTAATCTAACAGAAAGTTTTCATTTTGTCCAATCAACAAGCAGAATTTGGAAACTGTCAGCTCTTAGGGAAACTGAGTATCTGGCATGAAAACAAGTGAGGTTCTTTTCTTGAAACTGAATTCACTATGTGTGGGCAACATTCTTTACATTTTTCACCCACTGATTTGTGTGTGTTAGAACTGGACACTCCTGAATCTGCTTTGTGAGAAGCATTTTAAAGAGTATGTGAAATGTGACAATACAACTGTAGAGTATAAATAAGTAGAGTGTAAGTAAGATATTGCTATCTTCCCTGGGAAAAATTGAAATCTTTATGCTCTCTGTATTAAGTTAATATTAAGTATAAGAGAAAAGGTAAGCACAAAGAAAATGGAAAATGCTCTTTAGTTTTAAGGAAAATGTTTTGCATTGTAAGATACTTAAAAATAGATATCTTCTTCTTGTTTTGTTTCATAGCTGCACTTTGACTCCACTTGGCAACAAAAAATGGAAGTTGTTTATTGTGCACTCAGCTAAGGAAAATTATGACTTGTAGGTTCTAAATAACAATAAGGCATTCTTTTTTTTATTTATGTATCATGAAGCAAAATATAACTTTATTTCTAAGAAAGGAAAGTTTTTACATTTATTAATGTTACTACATGTCTCTATAAATCATCAAGTATTTAAAAATATTAGGAAACATAAAATATAAACGTGAAAATTAAGGTATTGAGACCCATGACTTAATTCTTTAAATCACTTACTAGCAGGACTTAACCCATGTCTTGAACTATGTCCAATAAACATGTAGAATTGTTGCACAGTCTGACTTTTTTTTCAAATACCAACTTCAACTTTGACACTGTAATAAATATAGTGGTTGCGGTACCTACTTGATTTTTAAAGTTCATTTTTATAATACTTGTAGTCCATAGGTTATAGTTTTTTATATGTGAATATGTTTTTAAAATTGTATATAGAATAACATGATAGAATCCATACTTTCAAATAACAGAAAAACTCTAAAATTTCTAATGTCTATGAATCCATTCATGATTGTAGTCTCTGGATTGGTTGATAATGGCCTAAATCACACACAAAAGTAGAGTCTTTCAAAGACACTTTATGCTTTTCTATATTAAATGGTGTTACCTACTATTATGACAAGGTATTTATCTCTCATCGCTTACATGTAATTGAATATATTGCAGTTGACAGTATGAAGAAATTTGTGAACCACTTACTTTTTGTCGTTATTTTCTAATAATTACACATAAAGTAATATACACAACAGTATGTATTATGTTCACATAATACGTCTATACGTATTACTATATATCACAATTTTATGAATGACAAGTTCTGTTCTTAATATTAGATATGCTAATTATTAATTAGTCTCATAATGACCTTTAAGGGATCTGTAATATCTAAAGGTAAAATACTTCTGTATTAGAAACAAATATTCTTCCAAAATTTTTACTGAACTAAATTTCTTTTGGAAAACCGATTTCAAACCTTTTGTAAAAGGTACAATCCAAAAATCATTTAAAAACTAGAAAAAGATGGCATAAATCAAATTGCAAGTGTATTTAAGTAATGAGTTTCACTTATAACTGATGTATACTTAACAGTATACCACTAAAATGAAAAAGGAGAATTTTTTAAATTCAACCTCACTAGTTTTTAGGTATTGAATAACAAAATAGTCTGCCGTTTTGTATATGCCCTTTTAATTAATGCAGTACATAAATTGTACATCCTGTATTTTATAAATTATCACTTAATGATTATCACATTTTTGTTGAGTTAATAAATGCATAACAATTATACTTCCTGTTTAGTGGATATCTTCTCAGCATAATGTTAAACTTTTAATTAATTAGTGATGCTTACCATATGATGATTTTACATAACCAATGAAATTTAAAATCCATTTTTTTCTATCATATAAACACATTCTTTATTTCTTAGTATGTTGGAAGCTATATTAATAGCTGTAGGCCTTTAGTCCCTGAAACTGTTTTTTCAGAATCTAAGTAAACCTCTAGCCCAGATTGGAAGCACAGATTTGAAAGTTTCTATGTCAACACCCACTGGATGTTATGGGAAACATAGTAACCCTGTGTGTATATACAAAGACATTTTGCCAGGCTCTCTCTCAATGTTTATGAGATTGTTTCCTTTGCTCACATGGTACCCTTTTCCACATAATTAGAAGAAGCTCATGGTGCAGTCTATTTTCTGTATTTGTCTTCTAGGACCTAAATAAAATCAGAAAATCAATAGCTATAGAGAAAAACAAAAGGGAGAGAGTACCATAAAACTAGTGCTTATGGTCCAGCCCAGCAGCATAATGAGGAAGAGAAGATTGGAAAATGAGCTATTTTAGAGTTTTATAGCCTTAAGAAGAGTTGCAGAATGTTAAAAAACAAATAAATAACTGGGAAATAACAGACAATTTAAGAAGTATTTTCCTGATTTACTAATCCTTACCTTTAGATGGAAGAAAAAATTCTTATATCAGTTCTCAAAATTAGTTTATAAATTAAGATTTCAATCAAAATTTAATAAGATTGTGGGAGGCAGCCTTTAAGATGGTCCCCCGATGATCCACAACTCCTGATCTTTACAAGGCATTTGTGCAATTCCATCCCCTTGAGTATGGACTAGACTTATTGACACACTTTTAACTACCAGAATATGATAGAAGTGATGTCATATTGTATGCTCTTTCCAAAATTAGATTACAATAAGACTATGATTTCCATCTTGCATGTACTCTCTAGTTCTATCTGAGTCACTCACTCTGGCAGAAGCCAGCTGCCAAGTTGTAAGTCAACGTTTGGAGGTTCTTGTGATAAAGTACCCTCACCGGCAAATAATCATGTAAGTGTGCTTGGGAGAGGGTTCCCATCCTTACAATGGAGACTTCTGAAGAGACCACAGCCCCAACTGGCAGAGTTCTTGAGCCAGAAGCAATCAGATAAACTGAACCAGATAACTGATTAACATTAACTTTGAGAAAATAAATGTGTGCTATTTGTTTTGTCTCTTTTGTTAATCTTAGTATCCCCAAGGTTTTGTGCAGTACCTGAGTTATGATAAACACTGGGTAGATTCCAACTGAAGAAAATAATTATGTAGGATCACGTAGATTTTTTTTATTAACAGATAGCTGGTCTTCTTATACATTTCAAATTGTATCTCTCAGTCTTGGACAAAAAATATAAAGTTAAAGAAGGCAAAATTCTTCCCGATACACCTGAATTAAAAATGCCTATGTTTGCCATGATAAAAATACTCAGACAAATACCAATGTACTCTCAATTTTTACTAAATAGCAATACATGTGCTTATTTAATGTCAAAAACATCTATGAATGATAGTCTTCTACTGCTAGTAAATTATCAGTTGTGTTGATAAATGTTAGGCTACTGGCAATGGAGCGCATTGATCTGAAGTCACCTGAAGTAGATTTGGAAGATCTAAATTATTTTGTTCATTTCCTGTAGGGATGTTGTTTGGCAGGAGCATCTTCGATTTCTCCTCTAGCTTTTTATGGGTTTTTTGTTTGCTTCTGTATTACTGTTACTAATCCACATAAAACCACGTAGAAGAAACTAAGCACGATAACCAGAGTCAACGACCTTCTCAGAAAATTTAAAAATGTATAGGAGAACCCATGTCTTCCCCGGATTTTATTCAGTGATTTCTGGTTCCTGCTATATGTTTTCACCCCTCACAATGAATGATATATTCTCAAAGAGTTAAGTAGATATTTGAGGAGAATACGTAAAATGAAAGATTTCTAGACTCGCATTGAAGTCATCTTGCCTCAAGCTATCCAATCTAGATTCAAAATGAATAGATTATTACAAATGTTAAATCAGAATTTGTATGGCTATCTGTCAACAATAACATAGTAAACAGTTATGCATGAGGTGTAGATTTTCACAGTTTAGGTGTCTAATAACTGACTATTCTATCATTCTCAGTCAGACAACCTCTTTCACTGTGATGTATAGGAAGCCAGAGTTATGCCAAATTATGGTGTGAGTAAATTGGCAGTCCAAGTGGTTGGTCAACATCTATGTATTTCCTACTATTTACAGTCATGTAAAAGAGACATGGTTTTTTTTAAAAATTGAGGTATTAGGTTTTCCACATGCCTCAGATATGGTTTGATCAAGAAAAAATAAATCAATCCATGTATTTTCATTAGAAAGGAATTTCTTAGAGGGAATTAGGTACTTAAACTATTGGAAGGACAGAGGGAATCAAAGATTTGGGAAAATCATGCTTGCTCCCAGGAGGTCAGAAAGTTGTCCCTAGTGATCTCAGCTGTCTGCACCACAAAAGCAGATGATTTGTAGAGAAATTCCCAGAAGTCATTGCAGACTCTTTCATATGCTACTTGCCTGGGAACCAACCCACAGATGTTGAAGGAGACAATAATGGCTTTTACTTCTTTTTCTGTCTTCCAAATCTCATGCAAGTATCTCTCATTTAAGAATATAATCTAAAATATTGATTTGAAGATAATTGGGGAAATGATGTTTCTGAAATTTTAGCCCAGATACAAGAGTGACGATTAAAGTGACGCAGATGTAGCTGAGCACAAATAGATAATCGACAATATCTAAGAAACACACACTTAGATTGAATTATGAAAATGGGGTGAACATTTCTTCAGGTGCTCCAATAACACATTGATTTGATATAAATCCTAGGCCTGCCACTTACAAGTTACATGAATTTAGTCAAATTCTGTACCTCCCTGGATCTATTCTGGCATCTAAATATTAAAGAATGTTATCTTCTCACAGTGTTAATACAATTATTATTTGAGAAGAGGCCTATAAAGTACACAGAAGATATTGTCTTTTGTTACTACTTTTGATAATTTAGTACAATACAATATACAAAGGATTTGTGAAAAGTCACATAAATAATTCAGTTAAGGTTAATTTTGAGCACAGACAGCTTACAGCTATTGTACAACATCAAAATCACTTCAGTATTTTAGACTATCCTTTAATTTTTCATCAATCATATTTAAAATTGAACTTCTCAAAATTGATGTTATAATCTCAAAAGGACCCAGATTCTACTCATTGAATTCATGCAAAGACCTTAAATTCTTTCAATTCATATAAATATCAACCCTATGAATTTTACTAATAAAAAATATATTTCTTTTAATTAGTGAGTTTAAGGACCCATTTTACTACACAAGGTTATTGAAGTTAAGCTGCCAGCTCAATAAAAAAATGATTATAATTCCATTCCCCATGTTGGGAGCTTAAAATTAGCTAAATTGCAAAGGTTGAGGGCAGAGTTCTCATAAGATTACCCTCACTTATAAAATTTATGACACCATTTACAAGTCCTGGGGTGGTCCAAAATCCTCCTCAGTTTCAATTATTCACTAGAATGTCTCACAGAACTCACTGAAAGCTATTGTACTCATGGTTATAGTTTATTATGGGGAAAGAATAAAAATTCAAGCCAAGAGAAAAAATGCACAGGGTCAAGTCCAGGAAGGGCCCATTTGCTGAGCTTCTGATCATCCTCTTCCTGTCCATGATGTGTGACAAAACTCACAGAGTATTGTCAACCAGGGAAACTCACCCAAGCCTTTGATGTCTAGAGCTTTTATTGAGGATCAATAACATACCGTCCACATGGCTGACTTTCAGTTTCTAGGCTCTTTCAGAAGTTAGGTAAATACTTTTAGTCATCAGTTCCTCTGAAGATCAGACTGATATTTTGAGGCCCATGATAAATCACATTATTAGACAATCTGGTGGTCAAGACTCCCAGAAAAAGACAATTCTGTGAAGCAGAACATTCCAGGGGCCTAGAGATCACCCCACAGTAATCAAGGTCAAAGGCCATACCTCTTTGTGTAGGGTTAATTTTCACTACACAGGAGCCAAGATTGTTCCTGTGGCAATAAAAGAATATTATTAGACTTACTAATGTTAAACCATTATAGACTAATTAGAAGCAACAGAAACAATTTTGATTAGTGTTTCAACAACCTACTCCCAATAGAAATAAAAGGAAATATTTAGATTTAATATATTATTGACTCTTACCAAGAGAGAAGAATAATTTAGAAAAGGATTAGATCAATATAAATCAAAGCAATATTTTTGCAAAGCTGAATCTTGTTTTATTAAGTTTTAATGATCTCTTTACAATCACCTGAGTACTTTTTGGAATTCCAATTGGAGTCATACATGCCCAACATTTCTAACACTTTTTTATTTCTGCCTAAAGATATGACAGTCAATAAAAGAAATTACCTAGTGTGTAAAATGTTGTGCAGAACTTGCATTTCTCAGAGTCATTCACATTTATGGAGGTATCCTATACTTCAGCCATTCCACAGCACATACACACATAGTTAATTTCTCTAGATCTCAGATTGCTAATTTCAAAAGTACGGTTTCAAATTGTTTGGTTTTAGAAATCTCAATGACTATAATAAATTCCTATGGCATAATTCATATTAATAATATAAATTGCTTCCTTCTGATAAATTTCAAGAAAACATTATATTTTATATCTAAAAGTTTGATTATCACTTACTTAGCCAATGAGTTAAAAGCTATTATAATGAATAGATATTTAAATAGGTATGTAAAATTGCAATAAACTGTCTCTGTATAGAAAGTGAAAAGAGTTAGAAAACATATATTTGGATTATCATATATGGGTTTCTGATTGCTAATTATCTGAAGATCCATAAGTAAATTTAGTAAACTTTCTAGTCTCATTTATGTTCAGTTTTTAAAAAATGATTTTAAGGGCTGGCCCAGTGGCATAGTGGTGAAGTTTGCATGCTCCACTTTGGTGGCCCAGGGTTTGCAGGTTCGGATCTAGGCGTGGAGCTAGCATCACCAATCAAGGCATGCTGTGGCGGAATCCCACATAAAATGGAAGACAGGCACGGATGTTAGCTCAGCAATATTCTTCTTCAAGCAAACAGAGGAAGACTGGCAACAAATGTTAGCTCAGGGCCAAACTGCTTCACAAAAAAAAGAAAAAGAAATTATTGTAAAACTTTACATTTGCATTGTTTTGGGGAAGACTAAAAGATGTGATACTTCACCAGTTCACATAATCTGTTTCACTTTGTTCAAAACCCTGAGTTTGTCTTGTTTGAATCATGCATTTATTTTTAAATTTTTCTCATATATTTGCAGACAGTAAGCTTCCTAAGAGCCTGAACTTACTTGTCTTATCTGGTATTGCAACCCTAGTGCCAACACAATGCTTGTATGCAGTTCCCATTATAATAACTCTTTCTTTGTTTGAATCTATGACTTAATCTCTAAGTAATTAAAAATGAAATGAAATATGAAAAAAGTTTATATTGTAGAGGAAAACAATTTTTTTCTTCTACCTTTCTAGGTTCTGTGGCTCTTCTAACAATAAAAATGACATAAGACAGATTGACAAGAGAAAAACAAATTTAATTACATACATGCTGGAGCCCCACAAAGATTTGAGACTCAAAGGCAAGTTGGGCAGTTGAGCTTATATGCTCTCCTGAGCTAAGGAATGGGGTAGGGGCTGGGGCTGTAAAGGGAAGGAGGGTAATTCATAGAAAGATAAGAAAGGCAGATGTTTGCTAATTAGATATGTGCCCTGCCAAGTAGTTAGGTTTTCAATAAAAAAGTTATTTCTGGAAATATCTCTTTTTCTGGTACAGACCCCCATCTAAACTCTTTGAGGCAATTAAGGGAGAGGTAAAAGTTTTCCTGAGTCTGCTGGGTCTTGATTGCCTTTAGTTCAAAATAACTCACATGCCAAAATGGCATATTTTGGGGAGACTTGTTGTGAAGCCCTTGAATATGCATATCACATTTCTATGAACCTTATATCACTCTTCATTGCATTACTATAGTAGTGAATAAACTACCCTTTTGGAATTTAAATACTTTATCATAGAACCATGGAATTACAGAATTGGAAATGATTTAGAGAAATATGTAGCACAGTTCCTGATGGAATTAACTTGTCTAAGAATCCTCCGTTATCAGGGCCAAAATTATAGTATTATTCAGGCTTTAATGTTTGTCATCCAACAATTACAATTCAACACAATACAATACACCAACTCAAAAATGCTGCTATTGGAAATTGTAGCTCTTGCTATCCTCTTCTCTTTGTCTTTTGTATTAATGACTTCCCCGAAATTCGGGATCAAACACCAAAGGGTCAGACAAAAACCAATCTGTCTCAAAATATTTTAAATCATGTTACTGCTTTCATGATATCTAGGTCACTTTTTTTATGCTGATATATTTTTGCATTTCTTTCCCAATTTCTTATTTCTTCCCCTCATGCCAACCTGGATTATAAGAAGAACACATAATCCTTAATGGGAGGGGAGAGAAAGCATTTTAAATTTCTTATACAATTATCACTCTGCATCCTTTTTGTCTTCTGTGGATTATTGGCAGTTGATGAACTATAGGCCTAGTGATTAACCATATACAATGTCAGAGTTATCTGAATGTTTTGCTTACTTGATATCTTATATGCTACTTAAAATCCATACTTATCTATCCCATCGCCCTCTTCACCCAAAGTCTTATATGTTTATAAAACTATGATAACAACAGCCATAAACTAAATTACATACATACTACTGACAAGAGATTTTCACATACTGAGGTATATGGAGTAACTATTTGAGTTTCAAAACTGATTCAGCTTGAACTAAACAGCTTGACTTACGGCCTGTCAAACATACATTGTACATTGAATTTAACCACTAAAGAATGCACTCTCTTAAGATAAAATTGCATCCTTCCCCTCCTATGCCCTATTTGGTAACGCCCTATTGGTAACTCCTAGATTAGTCCCTTTCCTGACATCCTGGTCATTTTGAGCTGCAAATTTGTAACTGAATACCTCTTTGAAATTTTGTTGAAAATGTATCCTGGGTGTGTTTAATGTATGTTATTTGTTGTAAAAAGATATAAGACTGTACTGAAAACCATGCTTCTCCAGAACGCTTTCTAAGGCCTTGAGTTATAATCCTCTAAGGATGGCTTATAATCCTCACTCTGGCTCAAGTAAACTCAGCTTATTTCTCTTACCTATAGAATGGTTATTGATTATTTTGCATTGACACTACATAATATAGTTGAGAAAGAAGATTTTTCTATATAAACAATTTGTAAATTTCTTCAACTGTATCTTCCATCCCATAAAACTCAAGCTCATTTTTATACACTGAAGGAACCTTCGTTATCTAACCCAAGAAAATGTGCTTTTGTTTTGTTTTTCTTGCCCTTGCAAATGACAACTCGTACTATTATAATTCCAGAAATTGCATTCCAAACACAGAATGTGATCATTCACTAAACCTTTTATATGCAGAATTTGAATATTAATGTATCAACTAGAAAACGTGTTGTGCACTAACTTGATGGTACACCTGCAAGCAATGAAAAATTATTTTCCCTCTAGTATTCTAGGTTCTTGGCTGAGACCCTCCTGTAGTAAAAAGGCAGATTAACAGGAGAAAAACAAAGAAAGTTTAATAACGCATATACTTCCTGTATACATGGGACATACCCAGGAAAACTGAGTAATTCCCCCGAATGACTCAAGCTCTCACCTTAAATATCATCTCCAGCTAAAGACAAAAGAAGATGTTCGGGAGAGGGGACCAGTTATGGGAAGATACCACGAAAAGCACAGTAAACTAGGTTATGGTTGTTATGCAGATTTAAGTAGCTGCCTTCTCCATTGATAAGAGTTTCTAGAGATGTAGTCATTCTCTTCCTGGTACAGAGAGGGAGACATCCTTACAAATGGAGATTTCCCTTATAAATGTAATTATTTCTTACAAAAGAGTAACTTCTGCTCAGTTCTCAGAGTTTTTCCTATGTCTGTTGTTCCTTAAAAATAACCAGTTCAAAATAATCCTGATGCTGAAGAGGCATGTTTTGGGGTGGTATATTCTGCTCCTCTTTGCTATAAAACCAGTGACGTGTTTTGACATTTTTGGTAGAGCAGTGATCTACTATGAAATTCTTTGTGTATTTAATTGCATTTTGTTTTTTTAACTCTTACTAAGTAGTCGAAAAACGTTTTAAAAGGTTAAGCAGTGATGATACAAAACTAAAGTAAATCCACAAACAAAAAAAATCATCAAAGATACAAGACATCAGCTTTTACAACTTTGGCATCTTCTAGCTTTAATTTGGCATTCCTTTTGAGTCAGTCCACTGTGTGTCCTAAAGTAAAAGAAAAAAAAGAAAACTAAAAACGCATACAATATTCCAAAATAATATTGACGTGAAAGTGAGATATTATACTTGTTCTCTGCCTGAGAATAGAACAATGATCCACCTGCCACCCCACCCCAACCTAGGAGAAGTCATTGTTTGGCTCATTTTTCTTCATTAGTGCTTTAGGAATGCATTATGCAGGAACGGAGCAAATACTGGTAATCTAATCACAAAGAAGGTTATGGCGACCTCTTAGAACTTAAAGGGACTGCCTGCAGGCAGCCTTCTCTTCAGATAAGAGAAAATGCAGGACACAAAGCAAAGTATTCTCCATTATAAAGACTTTTAACAAAGAGTACAGAGGAAAGAGAAAGGTCTATTAGGCTTTAGATGTAGAAATGTTGCCTTAGAGAAAGTATTATTCATCTTAAAGGATGCTGGTGAAGAGAAAGAAAAGAAGCACTTAGAAAAGTAGGCTTGAACCCAGAAATTATTATCCTAAGTGACAGTAGTTCTTGCTGATTTTGACCATTTTAAGCCTCTGCCAACAAATATTGAAAAATATATAAAATTAAACTTGAAAACTATCAATTTGAGTTATAGTAACAAAACTAACAACATATTTCAAATATTATTTACTGTTAATATAAATTTTATTTCACTGAAAATAGTAATTGCTCAATATTTCAGAAAAGTTTGTTTTATGTAATTTAAGATTAAGAAAGCTTTAGTGAATTTTGATCAGTTCAATACTTTGATCCTCTGTGGAGTTTGTGCAAATTAGTAAAGAGAAACCTCATTTAAGATGGAGTCGGAGTCAGGAGGCACTGAAGTGGAAGCTCTCACACGCATATTTTTCACCACTGCTTATTTTACAATTCTGCGCAGAACCAGGCTTACCTCACTACACCAGCAAGAGGAAGGAAAATTTTCTCTTCCCCTGGCAACACCTCAACCATTGAGAAATTGCCATGCTCAACCAATGAGAAGCTGTCACCACACTGAACTCTCACTCTCCTCTAATGGACTTTTATTCATAAGAGCCCCTCCCAACCTCCTCCTTTTCTCTATAAAGTCACATTCTTCATTCCTCTCCTTTGTTCCCCAGACTTGCCTATGGTTTTGCCGTAGTATGAGTGTCCTGAATTGCAACTCCTCAGCCATTCCTTATTAAACCCATTTTGCTGGCAAAATAACTGCCTGTTTTGGTTTTAAGGTCAACAGATTCTTGATGACAAATTTGCAAATATATGACTACAGAGAGAGGTCGCATGCATTAACAGGTATAGAGAGTGGACTAAGACTCAGGTGTTAGGAGAGCTAATGCAGACAGTAGTGAAGGTGCCCATTAGGCCAAGAACAGACTCAGCATTTCACACTTTTAATTCTCCTAACACTCCTGTGTAGGAAGTGTGCTGCTGTAATGCCCATTTTTATGAAGAAACTAAAGCACAAAGAGGTTGAGTAACTGGTCCCAGATTATAGCATCGTGGTGAATACTGTATGCTCCAAGTGTGAGACAGGAACCAGCCTAAGGAGACAGGGCCATTTGCAAGACCTCTGGCCTAACAAGATAGGGCCCCTAACCAATTGGCAAGCTAGGAGAATCAGATAGACACCACCAAGATCCACATTCTGCAGTTTCAAGAGTTCCCTGGGCTTATGCATGCACCCTAGCACTCAGGAGTTGTCTAAAGGTGACCCTAGCCCCATTACCATACTAAAAATCACACCCAGGGGTGGAGAACTAGCATGCTAATGATACCTGCATCGTATGTGAGTATGTTACATGACAGTGCAGGCGCAAGCACAACTCCACTGACAAGGCCCCCCTTCCCAGGCTTTGCCTAATAAAAGCCCCACAGTTCCACTCCCTAATGAGCTGGTTAATTACCCCTTTCATTTCCTCACTGGCTCCCTTGTCCTCCCCTGTGCACAAGCTAATAAACTTTTACTTTTCTACTCCCATTTGTTGTGTCTCTTGATTTCCATCTTGGGGGGGCAACAAGAACCCAATGTGACAATAACAAGTGGAGTCATGATTCCAACTCCAGAAGCTGTCCTCTGGTATTGCTGCTCTTATACTCATTATACTACAGAAATGCTACACCTGCTGGCCTTTAACTAGCTACATTGTCTTGCAGCAAGTCTCATCACTTTTTGCTTCTGTTTCTTCACATATAGAATTACAGGATTGAAGGGTAGCAAGCATACCACCTCAAAATATGCCTCCTGGGCATGAGGATTACTTTGAGCTGACTATTTTTGCAGAACTGCAGACACAGGAGAATCTCTGAAAACAGAGAAGAAGTTACCCTTTTGTAGGAATATTTACATTTATAAGGGAAATCTCCATTTGTAAGGGTGTCTCCCTACTGTACCAGCAAGAGAAGGATGACTCTAAGTCACAAGAAATGCTCATCAACAGAGAAGGAACAGACTTAAATCTGCATAACAAACCCTGCCTTTGTTCTCTGTGCTTTTCCTGATAACCTCCCTTAACTGGCCTCTACATTTTTCTTTTGTCTTTAGCTGAAACTGTTATTTAAGGTGGTGGCTTGGGCCATTTCAAGGAATTTTACTCAGTTTTCCTGGATATCTCGCATGTATGTAGCAAGTATACTTGTTGATCAGCTTCTGCTTGTTTTTCTCTTATTAATCTTTGGTTACAGGACACAGGGTAGAGGGAAAATTATTTTTCCTCTCTTACTGGGTTTAGATTAGCATACACATTTGTGTTTGTTTTTTTCCTCTCCTTTGTGCTCATTCGTGTTCCTCTTTTTCTCTCCATTTATAAAATATTCCTGAGTAATTCCAACTTAATCACTTCTTCAATATACATCTATGCCTGTATGCATCTGTATGCAATTGTTCTATCATATTCATATACCTATATCTCTATCATTGTTAATAACTCATGATATTTATATCATCTGGATCCATAGCTTTCCCCTTCATATGTTTTATACTTCCGCTAAAGAAATTCTTAACTAATAGGTATTATTTCCTCAGTGTCTTCTCGACCTTTTCCTCTCCTCAGCTGAACATTTTCAGAGACTGAATGTTTCATCAGTATAAACTTAATAGGTACAATGTTTTATTTATTCTGTTTAAATGCAGAGGTAACTTGACCTTTCCCATTACTAAGTCATTTTTTAAAAAATAAAGTTGACATTTTAACTCTTTCTAAATGACCTAAAAAGATTCTCCATGGTAGGAGAGAGTAAATTTGGCTTGTCAAAGAGAAGACATCTCATGGCTATGAATAAGATACCTGTGTGTTCCCTGTGGAAACATGATATTAAACCATGTGCATAGCATAAATAAACTTATTAAACAAAGTATTTTGGAGAAAAGACTTATAATAAATTTTATGGTAAGACAAAGAATGAAGAGTCTTATCAGCTATTCTCTGAAGAGTGAATATAATTCCCAGAAAATAACAAAGATTATAAAATAATTTGAAGGACAAAGCTGCTAGTGACTGTAAAGCATTCTTTCATTCTTTTGTATAATAGACGATAAAAATTCAATCCATTAAGATGACTGTGGAGAGGAGAGAAGAAAAGAACAGAGAGGTCTAGGTATCATAAGTCATTATACAGTTTTAAATTGGAAAGTAGGAGAAAGACTCATGGGGGAAGATGAGATAGGCAGAAACAATCACCCGGGAGGTCTTAGCATTCCGGGTGACCAATTCAAATCTGATTTGAAGGGAGACTACATACCAGTTTAAAGACATGTGTAACATAGTCAATGTGATATGTAATAATGATATTTTAGCCCTCTTGGATTGGGGGGAAAGCTGCAGGGTACAAGGCTAATGAGGGGAGAGCTGCTGGTTCATAAGTTGAGTGCCTCGGATCAATTGGTTAGGAGTGTCACAACCCTCTGAGCATCAGGCAACAGTCACCCAGGGAGTGTGCAGAAATCCACCTATCTGATCGTTTTCTTTACTACCTATAAAAGCACTTTCAGACAAAGAACATTATATGAAAACACTTGTCGGGGGATTTTCTAAAAAAGTTGATTTTGTATGTATGTGTGATATGAAAAAAAATCTAAGTTTCTTTTTGGAATAAAAGGGAAATAAAACTAAAGAATTTTTCAGTATTTGTAAGAAAAAGTAGAAGTTTGTTGAGACCTTTCCCAGTTATAAAAAACAAATAAAAGTCACTTGTGAGAGAGGCAATGACAGAACTGTCCTGGGTCCATGAGACATTCCTCTCCAAGGACACTTTTCTTGCATCTATCACGTAACTGGTGCTCTGAATTTTTCTTGATCTCATTTGCAATCGTGCATCTTAGAAAGGCTCAGAAATGGAAAAGATTGAGATGACAAGTTTATATAGGACTAACTCACATATTTGTGGTTAACTATTATAGACAGTGTAAAGACAGAAGGAAATTAAGTTAGCAGTAAACATAAATATTTATCTACCTAATTATTAAAAAGTTATAAAGTAATATATGAATAAAATATATCAACTGAAGATAGATACAGGCATATCACACACACTTGATTATACTTGGATGAATCCAGATACTCCCTAACTGCAACTATTTTGACTGGGTGCTCATCTTAAGGTCTTAAAGTTCAATTTGTTTGTGGTTTCTTGACATTTTCATCTCACATAGATTTTCGTCAACAAACAAAAAATAGCAGTAAAACTCCCCAAATAAACAAGCAAACAAAAAAGCCAAATCTATTCTAACATGATTTTTAGAGAACATATTATTTAACAAGCTTTATCCATTCTTATTGTGGCTGAAAAGACTGGAAGCAATGCACTTTATTTTACTCAAGGAGATAAGGGCAAAATAATAAATAACAGGGAAAATGACAAAACACCTAACTTGTTATCTAAACCTGTCTATGACTTCTAGGCATTCTTAGCTTTCAAAATGAGTTTCAATTCTTCACAGATGCCAAAGAAAAATGTGATTCTGAGAGGATAGGTTTCATAATTAGAATAAAATGTACAAGACAGAGAAGAAAGAAAGCAAGCAAAAGGCATTGGGCACATGTTATTAAGGTAATTGAAGTTTATCAGCAATTTTTCAGGTTACATCTGACTAGAATGAAAACAGTCTTTCTTTTCCATAATCAGTGACATTTTAGTAAGTTTCTAGAATGAATTTCATTCGGGGAAAATTACATATTTTTTCTCAACATCTCATCATTTTCACAGAGATAAAATTGGATTAACATGAGCTTTATTATTTTTTTACCAAGAAAAATCCCAACAATATCTGAATATGTAGATTCTGAAGTATGTTTGGTGGAAGCGAGAAAAGTCAATTTAATTTTTTTTAAGTATGAAAGGATCTTCTTAAAAATTTTAGGATATGTTATGAATTCAATGATAATATTTACATGCATTTTAGATCTTTTTGCTATTAAAAATTAATTCTAGTTATTTATTTATTGTGGTGCTTAGCAGGAAGTAACATAAGCCTATTATTCTCCTCAAGCTGGTTGCTTTGATAGTGCAGTTAAAGGAAGCATCCCAAAGCAGCCCCGTAGCCCAGGGCTCCTGTAATAACCCCTAATCTCTGAGTTGCTTCTATCTTTGTGTTTCTTTTAGCTACTTCTTGTTCTTAGTATAGTAGGAATTGTTATACTAATGAATTTTATGACTGTTTTCTGAAGGCGATTCCAGAATAGAGAAAAGCATAAATACTAACATTATCAGAAACCTCTCCACCCCAGCACCAACCTAGATATTTGGTAGAAATTTATGGCAACCATTATCATAGTGATAACAATTTACTAAGTGGTATAAAAGAAATACAGCTGGTTTGAAAAACCGTGTTTTACAACATTTTCATATTTCAAATGTATCATGAAATTGCCCTAAAAATTCCACATTAAATGTTTAAGAAAACTCCTAGTTTTTGTTTTACTACAGCTTAAGGAGTACATAGTATTACCATATTTAAATTTTTGATAATTTCAGGCCATAAAGAAGAGAGGTTGTTTTCGAAGTCATTAAGTTGACTACCATGATATTGAACTTCTTTAAATTTTTTTACATGTCTTTTTCTATAATTTACTTTTCCTTTTTTGTACGTTTTCTCTTTTCAGTATTTTTTTCATAGACTTCAAGAATTCTTTCTAGATTAAAAGTTTCAACGTCTTGTCTATCCTGTTTGCCAAAGCTACACATTGCATTGTGTTTGTGCCTTTTAATCGTGCTATCCCAGTGGTTGTTCAAATTTCTCTCTTATGCGTTCTCTAAATTTCCCTTTGTGATTCATCCATTAACTTGTATGTTTTAAATATGCTATTCAATTCCCAGTATTATAAATATGTCCATGTATAGATTCTCTTTTCTTTTCCTTTTCCCACACAATATTATTCTGACATTTATTTTGAATTCTTACACAAAAGCAATGATCTGGCTTATGTTATTTTCCTCTAAGGGAGGGCAACTTGCCCAAAAATTTCTTTAAAAATTCTATATTTCTGCAGTGACTTTTAAAATTCAACTCTCTTATACACTAAATATTATATACCTTGCCATGATTAGGTTCTTGGCATTTTTAGTTAAGTGAAATGTCTTTCTGAAAGATGTCATCTTCTAATCCCCAGAACATATAAATATGTTGGGTTTCGTGGTAAAGGAGAATTAAGGTGGTAGATGAAATTAAGTCTGCTAATAGGGTGATTATTCTTTATTATCCAGGTGCACGCAATGTAATCACAGGGACCTTAAAAGCAGAATAGGAAAGTGGAAGAAGAGAATCAGGAGGAAATGTGACTATAGAAGAATGGTAAAAGATACTATGTTTGGTAAAATGCTGTGTTCCTATATTTGAAGATGGAGAAAGACGACCACAAACCAAGGAATGTAGGTGTTCTCTAGAAACTGGAAAGGACAAGAAAACAGATCTTCCCTCAAGCCTTCAGAAAAAATGCTGTGCTGCTGACACCTGATTTTAGCCTGTGTGTGACCTGTGCCAAGATTACTATTCTACAGAGCTACAAGATGTAAATATATATATATATATATATATCTTTTTAAGCAGCTAAATTTATGGTAATTTGTTACAGGGGCACAGAAAACTGATACAATATTGTATTTTATTGACCCTATGCTGTTAAAGCCCAATCAGCATTCTTATTCATTCTCTTTCTCCTTCCCATTCATTATGGAGATGTGCATTACGCTCCCTTTTAGATTCTGGGGTACAGTGGAGATGAGCAAATCAACATACAATTATGTAATATTTCAGGTGACAAAATCTCTGAAGAAGAAGAAAACAAAATAATGGGAGAGTGACTAAAGTCATATTTTATTGAGATATATATATATATGTAAGTATATATATATAAGTGTCTATATATATATATATATATATATATAAGTAAGTGTATATATATATTCTGGGGCAAAGAATCAGAATTTCAGTTGGATGCTGACTAAAATGTGGATGTTGTAGGGGGGCAAAAATTGCCACCCCAAAATATGCTACTTTGGCATGCAGATTATTTCAAGTTGAGAACCATTGTGGGGTACTGGAATTAGCCACCCCAAGATATGTCTCTTTGGCATGAGGATTATTTTGGGCTAGTTACTTTTAAAAACTGCAAACAGGAGAGAAACTCTAAAATGCAGAATTTACTTACTCTTTGTTAAAAGACATTTACATTGTAAAGAAAATCTCCATCTGTAAAGGTGTCTCCCTCTCTATACCAGGAAGAAGGGGGGATGACCTTATCTCTAGAAACTCTTATCAATGCAGAAGTCAAAGACTTAAATCTGCATAATAATCTTACTCTTATTTACTGAGCTTTTGTGATAATCTCCCATAACTGACTCCCCCACCCCCAACATCCTCCTTGTCTTTGGCTGAGGGTGGTATTTAAGGGGAGAGCTTCCACCATTTTGGTGAGTTCCTCAGTTTGCCTGAGCCTCTCCCCTGTATACATGTTATAAAGCTTTGTTTAATTTTCACCTGTTACAATTGTTTCTGTATGGCCAGCAAACAAACGTTTACCAAACATTTGCTTTTTTCATCTTCCTGTTACTTGCCTGTCTTCCCTTCAAAGTCCCAGACCTCTACTCCCTTCTCTTTAGCTCGGGACGGGCATAGAAACCTCAACTGCCTGACTGTCTTTGGGGCCTCACATTCTTAAGGAGCCCTCATACACCCAAAATTCAATTTGATTTTTCTCCCATTAATCTATCTCATGTCAATTTAATTCTTAGACCAGTCAGAAGAACTCAGAAGGTTATAGGAGAAATTTTTCGTCTCTGACAGTTGGTATAATTGGCAGCATCAACTTTACTGGCTGGGATACTGCTCGTTGCAGGGCTGCTGCAGCTGAGAGATCCTGCGATAACTGACAAAAGCTGGCAGAAGGTAGGAGTTCTTACCATGGGAGGTAAGTCTTCTAGGTCTCTGTCTGGAGGAGTCCAATGGAAATGAGAGTTAAATTAAATTGAGATTAGCAAGAGAAAATATTTTTGGAGCTAGTTTTGTGGATATAGCAACTCTGGTAAAAATTTGGTATAAATACCTTTGTTTTGATTGCTCTTTTTCCTCCCAGATATATCATTGTTTTTCTTTGTCTCTGTCTATTGTGTTCTTTGTTTTGTTCTATGTCTCGAGAGTTGGGCTTTATAACTAGTGAGAATATTCTCTTTAGTCTTTACCAAGCAGAGGGTGTGTTAACCGGCATGCATTTGCCTGCCAGTTGAACCTAGGCTTGTGACTAGTGTCTCTGTCCAGCTGTTCCAGTGCTCAGAGGAGTGTCATAAGAAGTCCCAGTCCATAAGAAGCCTGTGTCATCTCAACCTTCATTGTCTTGTTAGTGCTGGAAAAGACCCATTCTAGTGGCACCTGCCCAGTGTCACAGATTAGTGGGTTTGCGACTGAAGGCGTCTCATGTTCTCATGGGAAACTGAAGACACCATTTGCACTACATCATTTTTACTGCCTCTGACAACAAAAGGTCTTTGCCTTCTTATTTGTCTCGTTTTGTGTCCTGAGACTTTTGGTTATCTTTGAAAGTGAACTTTTTGGATCTTGTGAGGGTTGTATCCCTTGCAATCCTGTGGGGCACTTAAGTTAACCCATAAAAAAGCATATTGGTTTGACAGATCCTACTCATCAATAGCCAGATGATGGACCATTTAACTTGGAAACACTTTTAAATCGAAAATTTCTTTTAAACAGTTTTTAATCTAAATAATTGTCCTGAAGTTCAGAAACATAGAAACATTTTGATTTCCATCTTAGTTGGAAATCTCCCTGATATAAAGAAGCAAGTTTAGTTGGATGGTGGGTCAGTCTTTTGCTATTCAGGCTACAACCCAATTCTTTAGGAATTGAAACAACTGTCATTGTCTTGGAAATCTCTACAAAACAGGAAATGTGGCTCTAGAAGCAATTCAAAAGTTCACCTATCTTTACCAAATCCCCAAAACTCACCTGTTTATCTTAAATTGTTTGTAGACATTGGTACATTAGACATAGAGTTGTCCTGCACTTAAAAAAAAGAAGGAAAATTTTCAATTACCCTAGATCTCTGATAATAGGTAAATATGTCCCCAAAACTCCATCTTGAAAGAAACTTGAATATTTTCTTTGTGCCTTTGTGATGTAAATTTTCTAGTCACATCTTCTCTAGGACAGAAGAGCCATTCTTTGAAATGCAAACTTTAGAGGGAAGTTTCTTATCAGAAGGAAAAAAACACTGTTTGGGAATTGGGCAAATGAGAAATCTTAAAAATCTTATCTACAAGTATTAGTAAAAAGAAAAAGAAAAAGCTTTAGCCATCTGAGCAGATAAACTTAACGTTTTCCAACTGCCAAAACAAAATTTGGATCAAACTATTCTTTTATAAACTAGTGAGTTTTGTACTATTATATTGTAGGGGAGGAAGACATTTCCTCTTCCCAAATGGGGGTTCGTCTGGCCGGAGAACGAATTAAATTCACATGAGACAGAATAGCAAGAGAAAATCAAACAAAGCTTTATGAGGATCCATGGCCCGGGGCCTTTCTTCCCGAAGGAAGAAAGGACACTGAAGAAGTGGGGTGCACACAGTGGTTATATACCCCCAAACAGGGTGTTTCACATATGATTGAAATGTCCCTTTTACAATAGTCACGAGGTTGCCCTGTCAGCACAGCGCTTGATGGAAACGACAGATAGGTCTGCTGTCCCAGGGAACACTGCGGGGTGGCCCAGTGAACGCTGCGGGGTGGCAGGTGTGTTGCCTCAGGCTGGGGGGGATCACAGATGAGCGCGGCAATCAGTTCCCAGCCAAAGAAAGATGCTTAATCTTTAAGGAGACGCCAACGTTGGGAGGGGGAGGGAAGTCAGTTACAGGAGGTTACCAGAGAAGCACAATAAAATGCAGATTTAAGTCCTTGCCTTTGGTATTGATTAAGAGTTTCTAGAGAGAAGGTCATCGCCTTTCTTCTTCCTGGTACAGAGAGGGAGGCACCTTTTACAGATAGAGATTTACCTTACAAGTGTAAACGTATCCTAACAAAGGGCAAGTTCCATTCCTCAGAGCCTCCTTCCCTGTCCCAGTTTATCAAAAGCAATCAGCCTCAAATAATCCTGATGCCAAAGAGACATATCTTGGGGTGGCCATTTCCAGGTCCCCACATATCCATCTCAAGACTAAATTTTTTAAAAGTATAAAAATCTCTGTGCCTGTCTGTGTGTATGTATGTCTATGCATGTATATTGTAGATGTGTGATATTTTTCTCTCCTGTTAAAATTAATCTGTAAAGGAGCTCTTTCAATTGGCTTAAAAACAAACTGGCACTTATATAAATTAAAGGTTGAGTATTCTAAAAACTCTCAGAAATGTAATAGAAACTAACCCAAATGCTTTTCAAGTCTATATGATGTGGGAAAATATTTGATATTAAAGCTAGTTTAAGTTTGTTGGTTTAATTAATACAGGTATGTCTTTAGAGTTAACAGCATTAAATTAATACTTTTATTCTACCTAGGTTTACTAAAAGTCAAATAAGTTCATGTCACCTCTGTTACAAAATTTGTCAGCCAGGAGAATAACTTAGGATGATGACTGATATTGTGTAAATTCTCATAAAGTTTTTGTGGATGATCTAAAACATAATTATTAAAATAAGTAAATTAAATAGACGTAAGCAAGATAAGAGTTTTTAGATGAAATATTTAGCAACAATTATGTGTTATGGTATGTGTACTTAAAAACAGCTTCCAAAATCTTTTTGGTAACTTGAAAGTTGAGCTTTGCTAAATTAAGTTAAATGATGGAAAATTTATTGAATATCTATAGTATTTCCTAAAAATATAAAATAGTAAAACATTAATTTCTAAATATAGGTTGAACTATTTTTGGCTTCTTATTATAGAGAAGTAAAGATGTCTGGGCCTGTTAGTAAACATGTCTGTGGCATGTTTAAAGATTGTACTATGTGAAAGTGTATGATTCTAGAAATTATGAAATGTATCCATAAATTTGCCAATCTAGAGCATACTGGTGTAACAGACAGTTCACAATTGCTTACTTCTCAGTTTCCACTAGAAATACGGTTCCTAAGTTTAAGAATTTGAATTAATATATGTAATTAAAACTAGTAAAATAATAAGAGAAACATCTCTGTATGCAGGGAAAGTAGGATGTGTGTTTTTGGGTAAGAAAAGGCATGAGGAATGTAGATATATTTTGAGGGGAATGAATTAGTTTTGTCCTAAAATAAAGCTGGTTATCTCAGGAAGCATAAAAAAAAAAAAGAAGGACAAACTATGGAAATAAAATATGAAAACACAGAGAGAAAGAGATAAAGAGAGAATCTTGTATGGTCAAGTTGGCTAAAAATTAAACTATTATTATAAAGGTTGAATATCAATAGTATACTTACATAAAGCTAAAACTTCACTTTCTTTCATACACTAAAAGAATAAGGTTGTCTCAAACTATTAGTTTGCTTTTGATGAGAGTTTGTAGAAGGCTTTTCTTTACCTTTTAAGATAATCTCCCTGGAAAAACAAAGATTCTGTGTTTCATCAAATAATTTCCTGTGTTCAGAAAGCTAAATCTTTCCTATTAAAAGAGCTAAGGCTTTTGGGTTTTTTTTAAACCAGTATTTAACTTTATGTGTTTGCCTTTAACATCTATTGTTACTTTGGTTAAATGGATAACTAAGCACTGTTTCACAGTGACCTATGATCCTATTTAACCAAATGTTTTAAAACCTCTTTGATATTATTGACAAAGTTCCCAAAATAAAATTCTAAAAGAAGTCTTTTTTACCTCAACAAACTTTGAAGTGTTCCAGAGAGTCCTGGGAACATTTCAAAGGATTTGTACTCTCTCCTTATAAAAAGGGAAATGTGAAACTAATTGGGCTGATTTGATATGGTAAAATTACATAGAAAGCATTGTCAAATAAGTGATGATAAACCTTCTCAGGTTATATTGTGTAAGTGAATGTAATTTATTGAAATGTTTTAGAAATTGTATAAAATTCCTGAAATTCTGATATATCCTGGTATAATGTTATCTGTCATAATTCTAGTTATTATCTTAAATGTTGTGTGTCACAGAAATCACCAAGTTTCTTAATTGCGTTCTAATGAACTCTCATCTGACCTTTAACCATGTCTATTTTTATGTCTCTGTCATTTACAGAAACATCGCTTTACTCTGATGCTTTTGTAAATATGTTTCCTCTTCAGAGATTTTCATGGAAAAGACTCTGACGCTTATTCTAGAATACAAAATTCTGATAAACGTTCAGATCATACTATTGAACTGGGGAAGAATTTTCAGAACTCTTATGAAGAAACTTATGACTCCCTAAAACTCCTAGAAAAAGATCAAAATCAACAAAAATTAATGACATGGGACTAACTAAACTAATGGAGATGATTATAATTTTTATGACTTCTGCTTGAAACATTGCTGGTTCTTTAAATTTTTTTCCAGACATAAGAAAACCTTTCCTCTTTATCTAACTATGACTTACAGCAATTTTTACAAATTCCTTTGTAAAACAGAATTGAAACATTTATCTTTTTCTTCCCTCCAGAATTCAGAATCTCTCAGGAGACTTTCAGCGAGTATTCTTATTTTTTCATGGCAATATAGTTATTTCCATAAGTTCAATAAGAATCTGTTCTCCATGTAACGAGACACAATTGGAAGCATTGGTTATATTACCAAAACTTTGACTGGAACGTCATATTTGAGAGAAACAAGCATCAACTCAGATATGAACAGAAAGCTTTAAGGAACTAAGGTTGACTTTATGGAGCCAATAAAAACCCCTTGGAAAAAACAGCCTTGTACCTTGCTTACAGTCTTTCCAACAGCCTAACAGGTGAGAGAGGCATGTCACTTTGTGGCAGGTGCAAGAACCTCAGGATATTTTGTGGATCTCAAGAAGAGTGGAATTCACCCAAATCTGTAGGTACTGCAGGAAAAGTCTAATGGCAAGTCTTTGCCTTGGCTTTCCTGGACTCAAGACCCTTTCAAATGTTCCATCTGAAGATTCTTTGTGAAAAGTTGCAGTGAGACAGATTAAAAAGATCCAATATTATTAGCACAATCAGAGGTACTCACAGCTAGAATATACAACTATGTACTTATGTACCGGGGGCTTTGGGGAGAAAAAGAAGGGAAAAAAAGGAAGAAGAAGATTGGCAACACATGTTAGCTCAGATGCCAATCTAAAAAACAAAAAAGATCCCATTTTATCAATTACTATTCTTGCTGCAGTTTATGTAAATAATTGAAACAACCGTATTGAAACTAGGTATTTTGAAAATGAATTAGTCTGAATTTTGCTATATTTGGCAGAAATGAGTCTGACTGTCTTTGGGGCCTCATATTCTTATGGAGCCCCCGTATGTAAGAAATTAAATGTTTTTTTCCTATTAATCTGTCTAATGGCAATTTAATTCTTAGACCAATTAGGAAAACTTAGAAAGGTAGAGGAGAAATTTTTTCCTCCCCAAAAATAGCCATTATTTAGGAGAGAAGTCTGGTCTGGATATATAAGTTTTTGAATCATTAATGTGTTTAAAACCCAAGGCCTAGGAAATGCCGTAGCTCTGGGTCAGTCCTAGAGAGTAAAAGAAACTTGTGGACTTCTTACATTTTGAGCTTCAAAAGGGAAAGAAGACTGGACAATGAGAACGAAAAAGGAGAAGTAGAAGGAGAACCGAGATTTTACCATAGTAATAGTGGATAAATAAGTAAAATGGCTGTTTATTACTGCTGTGAAAAATATATTCAAGTTTCTTATCTTGTTAGAGCTATTGCATGGCTGGTTATAGTAACAAAAAATGTAGGAACAGGGCAGCCCAGTGACTTAGTGGTTAAGTTCACATGCTCTGCTTCAGCAGCTTGGGGTTGACAGGTTCGGATCCCAGGCATGGACTTAGCACTGCTCATCAAGCCACACTGAGGTGGCATTCCACATAAAATAGAGGAAGATTGGCACAGATGTTAGCTTGATGGCAATCTTCCTCAAGCAAAAAGGGGAAGATTGGCAACAGATGTTAGCTCAGGGCCAATCTTCCTCACACAAAAAAGATATATATATATATGGGAACAATTGGTAATTTCTCTCCTTCCTATATCCAGATCTTAAAACTCTTAGCTCGTTTTTAGAAAAAGTATTATTCTGTTCACTGGTCACAACATTAATGTGAAGGAATAATGATATATTTTCTTTTAAATTTATTTTTGTGTATTACTACCGTTAAAGAATACAAAACACAGGTATCAATACATATCATAAATTTTGAATTAATAACATTTTCCTTTATTTTAATAATCTAATATATATATTTAAATTCCATGTTCCTATATTTTAGTTTAGCTTGGTATTTTAGTTTTAATAGCCTAGCATTGATAATTTTTATATGTGAATATAAAGAACACTGGTATTTCCAATTGCTCATCTATTGTTATTATGCCTGAAGTTTTTATAAACACAATATTTATTTAGTGTTTCAGAATAATTCCACAATATATTTTAAAGTATTCTTTCACTGAAATTACATATGGGAAAATCTTGTAAGCATGATCCTTACTGTTCACATGTATATGATTAAAATATAAAATTATTAGCACAAAATGAGATCCAGCCTATGCTCAAATTTAATTTATTTCAGTACCAAGAAATAGTTCCATACAAATTAAACTTCTGAAATTAGGGTTTCAATATCTATTTATTATTAGGAAAATGCAAGATTGATGTTACAAAAAAACTGCAATTTTAAGAGGGTTAAAGCAGATGTCTTATCTTTTTAAAGAAAATTGAAAAGTGAGAAGGACAAAGAATATACTTAGTTCATGATTTCCCATTGAGGGTCTTAATGACAGCATCTGTTAGTGCTGCTATAAAAGTGGCTGAGCAAAGGAGGACAGGAAGTTACATTTGTCCAGTAATTGAGCAATGCAGCCAGCATTTTGATTGGGAGAAGGAGAAAGAAAGAAAATGAGGAAAAGTTATATAGAGAAGCCTTGAAGCTGGCTTTAATAATATCCAGAAGCAAAGAGTAAAAGACATCTGGCATTTTGACAGAACGGATCAACTGCTCTGCAGTAACCTTTTATTTTTTTTTCAATTTTTTTCCCTTTAATCTTTAAGGTTAACTGCTGGTTTGCTCTGTAGATTCTATACTTAGCAAACTGTTACACACAAATTGTTTTAAAAAAAACAATATGTGGGTGTGTGTTAAATTGGAGAGCTTCATTTAGAATTTATTCTGCCAAAGGAGTTTTATTCAATATTCAACAAAATTTTATTCAATGCCACTTATATGCTAGGAACTAGGTTTTGAAGGAAAAAAATATTCTGCTTCCTAGTTGGGAAAATCATTGTTCCATGTGGTCATAACATACTTAGAAATTTACAAAGCAATCTCAACTACATTGTCTATTTAATTCTCAGGATACTCTTGTGAGTTAGACATTATTTTGCTCTTTTCTAGGTCAAGAAAATGAAGCTCAGTAAGGTGCAAAAAGTCATTACTACACCATGGAGATGGCCCTTGAATTCAGAGTTCCAAAATTTAATGCTGTTCTTACTTATACTCATTTTTAAGAAATATAGGAACTTTGAAGTATAAAATTTACTCATTCAGACATTCCTTACAGATTTTATCAAGAGCTCATAATAATCAAGGCATTGGTAGGATTGTGAAGAGATACCAAATTATATGAACTGTAATTCTAAAATGAATTTTCTTACATGGTGGTAGGCTAGATATTGAGAAAATATTCAAATATTAAGAGTCATTAAAAAAAAACTTGACAGGTAAGTTTAAAATGGTGACCATGATAACAAACCACAAAAAAAGCATTCATTTAGATTTAACAAACTCAAAAGTTACAGAGCATCTGGCTGAAGTTTCTTTAGTTAGCTAAACAGGTTTTTTTTTGTGGTTTGACTAAATAATGTAAATAAGTTTCTGGATAAGATTTAAACATCTAAGAGAACTATATTTTCAAGCACATCAAACATTTTGATTGCCTCTGTATTTATAACATCGTTATGTGCTAATTACAGATTTGTTCTTAATAGTTTCTAAACCATAAGCCACTAAGGAGCTCTTTCAGTTACTATCCTTTGAGAAAGTAATAAAAGAGCATTTCCGTAAGCAGACTTTTTATCAAATAAACTTGTTTTCCTACTCCAAAAATATTTCTTTAATAATTGAGTGATGCGATATTTTTCTATTTCCCAAAGAAATCAAAATAGTAACCCCTTCCTTAATTCATTAAATAGTCCTGCAGGATGAGAAAAAAGATCTATTTTACTTTTTTGATTAAAAAAATGCTTTTTTCTTTCTATTAGGTCAGTAGAAATCCAGCAATAAACAAAGGAGCAGAATTCACATTTCCCTTTTTCTATCCAGTGTGCTAACATTTAAACTGAGATTTGAACTCTTAAACTTCATGTGGTACACCCATTTAGTATAACCACCTTCCTTCCCTACTCTAACCCCCTGCATGCCTGATCCTCTTACCCTGTCCATTTTTTTCCCCATAGCACCTATTTTCTAAGATAGTGAGTAATTTATTTATATATTATGTTTTCATTGTTTATTATCTATCTCCTCCTTCTCCCTGGAATATAAACTCCTCAGTCAGAGATGTACCTCTGGTCCTAAAGGCCAAAGCAGCACACATCATTTAGAAGGCCCTCAGTTCATAGTTTTGAATGAAAGAATGAATGAATCTAGTAGTATTTTAAGGAAAAATATTTGTTCTGCTTTCCTTCTTTGGGTTTATAAGTAAGTAAGATTAGGAATACTGTTTTACCTTGAAAGGGTTCAGAACAGGCCTCCCCAAGATGTGCCACTTTGGCATGTGGAATATTTTGAGCTAAAAGCAATTGAGACCTTTTTTTTTTTTACTGAGGAAGATTACTAACATCTGTGCCAATCCTCCTCTATTTTGTACTTGGGATGCCACCACAGCACAGCTTGATGAGCAGTGTGTGGGTCCATGCCTGGGATCAGAACCCGCGAGCCCCAGGTCACCAAAGAGGAGTACACAAAATTAACCACTACGCCCATGGGCCAGCCCCCAGAAATAACTTTTTATGGCCTATCTGTATGGCAGGGCAAACATCTAATTACTGAATATCTGCTCTTCCTATTGTTCCGTGAATTACCAACATTCCCTCTGACACCCCAGGCCCCTATCCTGTTCTTTGGCTCAGGATAGCATATATACCTCTTTTGATCTTCTTGTCTTGGAAGCTGTCCTGTATGTGGGGTTCTTGCACACACAAAATTAAATTTTATTTTCTCCTGTTAATTTGTCTCATGTCAATTTATTTCTTAGACTGGCCAAAAGAACCTAGAAGTGTAGAGGAAAATTTCTTCTTCTCCCAGAACTTGTTAGGAAGCTTCATGCGGGGAACAGTTCAAAAGGAAAAGTTTGAGGGGCTGGCCCCGTGGCCGAGTGGTTAAGTTCGCGCGCTCCGCTGCAGGCGGCCAAGTGTTTCGTTGGTTCAAATCCTGGGCGTGGACATGACACTGCTCATCAAACCACGCTGAGGCGGCGTCCCACATGCCACAACTAGAAGGACCCACAACGAAGAATATACAACTATGTACCCGGGGGGGGGGGGGCCTTTGGGGAGGAAAAGGAAAAAATAAAATCTTTAAAAAAAAAAATTAAAAAAAAAAAAAAGGGAAAAGTTTGAGGCTCCAAAACTGGGAGATGCATCAACATTTATGCAATCATGAACAACCACATATTCACATACCGTGTGCCAGATGAAATCATAGGCGTTGGGCATACAGATTTTAAAAAGCGTAATTCCTGCTTCAAGGAACTAAAACTGTATTGGGCTATTTACTTAAGGACATGGCATTTAAAATCAAATATGACTGTGAATCTTGACTCTTTTACTAAGTATGAACCTGGGCAAGTTAAAAAAATTTAAAATTTTCAGTCTCTCTATTTGTTATATGGAGGTCATAATAAAATCTGTCCTATTGAGTTTCTCTTTGAATGATATAAACTATATTATAGGCTGAGCATAGCATAGGTGCTCAGTAAATGTCAGGCAGTAGTAATGGTAGTTTCCTTGTAGTAGAATTTGGTTACTAGAGATAAAGTGGTTGCAAAAATTTAGTTTTGTTTTTAGTTTTGTTTCTCATACATTTGCAGACTTACAAGGTCCATCTCTCAGTAGATTTCATAGGAGTTGGTGGTCTTCTATAAAGTGCGAAATTTTCTCTCTTCCATTTGAAGCACTTATTTATTTTTTCCTTGAAGACCACTGTTCCAAGAGGTCACGAACTGCCCAAAGCTTGTACCTGCCTGGCATTTCTTCTTTTGGAGAATTGCTCCTCTTCCACTTGTGGACCTGGTGGAGCTGTCCATGGTGCTCCGTTCCTAAACACATTTAAGGGGTGAGCATTTAACTCAGACTGTCTGATAGTTTCATATTCCCCAGACCACAGAGGTTTATTCAGATAAAAACATGTAACCAGAGCCAGGCTAATCAAAATCCTTTACAATTCTTCTCTGTAAGAACTAGTTAAAAAAAGCTATCAATTGCCTCTGAGAACTCATTAGTAGAAACGTAAAGTGATTTCACTTGAAGCAGTTTCAAGTGACTTTCTCTCTTAAACACAAGGAAAAAGACATTTACAGCACAAAAGCATGACACCAGTGTGTAGAGAGGAGTAGAACCAAGAGATGGCAAGAAGGAGAAGCCAAGAAAGTCCTGATCATATTGTTTGCTCCCTTTAGTTGAGCAAACTAAGATGGCCTGAAGCCATCCTTAGGCATCTTAGCTTTATGAGGCAACCTTGAGGTAGATTTCTGCCACAGAGATTTCTATAACACTGAAATTTCCCAAGCAATCACCTCTTTCCAGGATCTTGCTCTACAGTTGATAACTCTATCAATGTCTGTTTCATCTCTCTTCTGCTTTAATATCAAAACAGAACACAGGTCCACTGGAAACACCCTCAGTTCAGGATGTTTTCTCCACAGAAGATTACAATATGGAGACATTCCTTCAACAGCCCCTCCCAGTTGTGCTCAAATAGACACAGTACAGGCATGCAATAAGTTTATGATATATTTGCCTCAATCACTGAGGTGCTTTTAAATATAACATTTTGGATCTAGGTCAAGATGGTGGCACATGAGGACTCTGAACTCACTTCCCCCCATGGACACAACAAATTTACAACTACTCTTGAAACAATAGCCCCTGAGAGAGAACTGAAAACCGGATAAAAAGAACCCCCACAGCAAGGGGCAGTGCTGACTGAGGTGGAAAAGGCATAAATTCTTTCCAGGAGAAGAGAAGGCCATATAGTAGCCATGATGCTTCACAGCTGGGAGCAATCATAAGGTACAAAGCTTTTTCTGGAGGAGTGGGGGATCTGAGAAGGAGAGCTTTGCCATAATAAGTAGCTTCTGGACTCAGGACAACTGAGACAAGTGTCATAATATCTGGCTTTGCTGGCTATTAACAATGGGGAATGTCTCCAGAAATGCTATCAGAAATAAGGGAAGGAAAAGGCTGTTCTCAAAGGGCCCATGCACAAATTCAGCCATTTTGAAAAGCAGCCTAAAATCATCAGAAAGAAAGGTACATAGTCCTTTGGTGAAAAGAAACTCACTCAGTAGTATCTGGGTGCACCTTAATGAGAGGTGAGACCTCTCCAGGCTGTGACCACTGCCCAGGGACTGACACATTGGCAGCAGTCATTATTGTGACCTTGTACAGGTATGCTGACACAGACACTGGCAGATGCCATTAGAAGTCTTCCCCTAACCTGCTAACACAGGTGTCTGCCCCACCCACTAGAACACTGGTTTAATCCAGCTCAGCCAGGGCAGGCAACCCTCCCTAGGGACTGGCCCCACCTAACAACAAGCCCTTGGGCAACTTGTGGGCCCACATAAGTGGAGTGTGTGGACTTCTACAATGGGGTGAGTGGGTACACCTATAAGGGGCAGGGCATGCAAAAGGGGTGGGCCTGCATTGGCAGAGTGTGTGGGTCCTCTGCAGCATGGTGAGTGAGTCCTTGTCAGTGGGTCGAGGAGTACACATGGGGCAGAGCTGCACTGATGGAGTGTGTGGCTGTGGGCAGTGGGGCTTGTCAGCTGCAGCAGACTTGTTCTTCTCAAAAATCCAAATAGGAGATCAGCACTTTCCAACACCTGAAACAGTTGTGCTGCATGCCTGGGGCAAGCCCCACCTATGCACACTCCTGAGAGGGCTGACAACAGCCCTGCAGGCCAGAGGTCTATAGCAATTGTAAGCCCCTGAGTCTAGCAACCAGCCACACTGGGGGCCTACTGACTTAACAGAAAAACTGCAGCAGAAATGTGTTATTAGACCTTACAGCCAACTATGCTGTGGCTCCCTACACCCAATAAAGTGAGTGAAGGGACTATAGCAGCCACACACAGCTGAGCATTATAATCAGCTGGCCAGCGGGACAGCCTAGGCTTCCTTTGCATCTTCAGCAAGAAGAACTCTGCCACAACAGAAGAACACAAATAGCCCACAGAAGGGATGCTCTTGGAACACTTGGAACTGTTGATGAGAGGGAAGCACACTCCTGGCCTCATAAGGCATCTCTTACATAAGGCCACTTCTCCAAGATTGGGAGACATAGCCAATCTACTTAATACATAGATGTAAGCACAGAGAAAAAGGCAAAATGGGGAGACAAAGGCATATGTTCCAAATAAGAGAACAAGACAAATTCTCAGAAAAACTACTAAATGAAACAGAGATAAACAATCTACCTGATAAAGAGTACAAACTAATAGTCATAAGGATGTTCACTGATCTTGGGAGAAGAAGGGATGATTTAGTAAGAACTTCAACAAAGAATTGGAAAATTAAAAAAGAACCAATCAGAAATGAAGAATAATGGAAATGAAAAATTCACTAGAGGGACATAATAACAGAGTAGATGATACAGAAGGATGGATCAGTGAGCTAGATGAAAGATGAGAGGAAATCACCCAAGCTGAACAAATAAAAGAGAAAAGAATTAAAAAGAATGAGGACAGTCTAAGGGACCTCTAGGACAAAATCAAGCACACTAATATCCATATTATAGGTGTCCCAGAAGGAGAAGAGAGAGACAAAGGGGCAGAGAATCTACTTGAAGAAATAATAGCTGAAAACTTTCCTAACCTAAGGAAAGGAACAGACATCCAGGTATAGGAAGCACAGAGAGTATCCAACAAGATAAACCCAAAAAGGTCCACACCAAGGCACATTATAATTAAAATGTCAAGGGTAAAAGATAAAGAGAGAATACCAAACTGCAAGAGAAAGGAAATAAGTTACATACAAAGGAAACCCCATAAGGCTACCAGGTGACTTGTCAGCAGAAACCCTATAGGCTAGAACAAGTGGCACAATATAAAGTGCTGAGAGGAAAAAACCTACAGTCAAGAATATCCTACCCAGCAAGGTTATCATTCAGAATGAACGGAGAAACAAAGAGTTTCCCAGACAAGCAAAAACTAAAGGAGTCTGTCACCAAGAAAATAGCCTTACAAGAAATACTAAAGGGAATTATCTAATTGGAAAAGAGAAGAGCATAAATAGGAATAAGAAAATTATCAGAAAAAAAAAGGAAATAAAATCACTGGTAAAAGCAAGTATACAGTGAAGGTAGCAGATCACCAACTATGAAGCTAATACACAGGTCAAAAGACAAAAGTACTAAACTATCTATTTCCATGATAACATGGTAATGGATATACATGCACAAAATAAGGGATTAGATATATATCAAGACATAAAATGTGGGAGAAGGGGAGTAAAAGAGCAGAGTTTTTAGCAAGAGGTCAAACTAAAGAGACCATCAACTTAAAGTAGATTGCTATATATGTAGGTTATTATATATGAACCTCATGATAATCATAAACCAGTGACCTATAATAAATACAAAAAAAAATTAAGAGAAAGGAACCCAAACATAATACTAAAGAAAGGCATCAAGCCACAGGGAAAAGAGAAGAAGAAAAGAACAGAGAAGACATCTAAAATAGCCAGAAAAATAGTAACAAGAAAGCAAGAAGTACATTCTTATCAATAGCTACTTTAAACGTCAACAGACAAAATGCTCCAGTCAAAAGACATAGGGTGGCCTATTGGATAAAAAAATAAGACCCATATAAATATAGTATACAAGAGACACTCTTCAGACCTAGAGACACTCACGAACTAAAAGTGAAGGGAAGGAAAAAGATACTCCAAGTAAATGTCAATGAAAAGAAAGCTGGGGTAGCAATACATATACCAGATAAAATAGACTTTAAAATAAAACCTGTAACAAGAGATAAAGAAGGGAACTACATAATGACAAAGGGAACAATCCAACAAGAAGCTATAGCACTTGTACATATTTATACACCCAACGTAAGAGCACCTAAATATATAAAGCAGTTATTAACAGACATAAAAGGAGAAACAGACAGAAACAAAATAATAGTAGGGGACTTTAACACTCCATTCACCCCAATGGATAGATATCCAAACAGAAAATCAATAAGGAAACATTGGCCTTAATGACTCCCTAGACCAGAAAGATGTAGGAGACATATACAGAACATTCCACCCCAAAATTGCAGAATATAGTTTCTTTTTGAATGCACATGGAATGTTCTCCAAGATAGGTAACATATTAGGCTACAAAATATGTCTCAACAAATTTACGAAGGTTGAAATAATACCAAGCATCTTTTCTGACCACAACAGTATGAATCTAGAAATCAACTAGAAAATTGGAAAAGCCACAACTATGTGGAGAATAAACAAATGCTACTGAACAATAATTGGGTTAACAAAGAAGTCTAAAGAGAAATCAAAAAATACCTGGAGACAAATGAAAATGAAAACACAACATGCTAAAATTTATGAGATGCAGCAAAAGCAACTATAAGAGAGAAGTTTATAGCAATACAGGTTTAGCTCAACAAACAAGAAAAGTCTCAAGTAAACAATCTAACAGTGCACATAAAGAAAGTGGAAAAAGAAAAACAAATAAAACCCAAAATCAGTAGAAGCAAGAAATAATAAAAATCAGAACAGAAATAATTGAAGTAGAACTAAAAAAAATAGAAAAAATCAAAGAAATGAAAAGCTGTTTTTTGGGAGAGATAAATAACATAGACTTATCAAGAAAAAAAGAGAGAAATCTCAAATAAATAAAATCAGAAAGGAAATGAAATGAAAGAGGAGCTATTAAAGGAGATATTAAAATGGACAACTCAGAAGTACAAAAGATTACAAGAGAATACTATGAAAAGCTATACACCAACATATTGGATAATCTAGAAGAAATGGATAAACTCTTAGAATCATACAACCTTCCAAAACTGAATCAAGAAGAAGTAGAGAATTTGATTAGACCAATCACCAGTAAGGAGGTCAAAGCAGTAATCAAATACCTCCCAAAAATAAGAGTCCAGGACCAGATGGCTTCCCTGGTGAATTCCACCAAATATTAAGAGAAGAATTAATACCCATCTCTTTCAAACTCTTCCAAAAAAATTGAAGCGGAGTGGAAGGTTCCTAGCTCATTCTACAAAGCCAGCATTACCCTGATACTAAAACCGGGCAGGGATGATACAAAAAAAGAAAATAACAGGCCAATATCACTGATGAACATTGAATCAAAAATCCTCAACAAAATACTAGCAAATCAAATACACAATACATTAGAAAGATCATACACCATGATCAAGTGGGGTTTATTCCAGGGATGCTGGGATGGTTCAACATATGCAAATAAATCAATGTGATACACCACATTAACAAAACGAAGAATAAAAATCACACGATCATCTCAATACATGCAGAGAAAGCATTTGGCAAGATACAGCACCTATTTATGGTAAAAATTCTGAATGAAATAGGTATAGAAAGAAAGTACCTCAACATAATAAAGGCCATAGATGACAAACCTACAGCTAATATCATTCTCAATGGAGAAAAACTGAAAGCTATTCTTCTAAGAAAAGGTAAGGATGCCCATCTTTGCCACCCTTATTTAACATAGCGTTAGAAGTCCTAGCCAGAGCAATCAAGGGAGAAAAAGAAAAAAAAGGGATATGGATCAGAAAGGAAGAAGTGAAACTGTCACTATTTGCAGATGACATGATTTTATATATAGACAATGCTAAAGAATCCACCAAAAACATTTAGAAATAATAAAGGAATACCATAAAGTTGCAGGATACAAAATCAACATACAAAAATCAGTTGTATTTCTGTACACCAACATCAAAGTAGCAGAAAGAAAAATTGATAATACAATCACATTTATAATTGCAACAAAAAGAATAAAAATCCAGGAAAAAATTTAACCAAAGAGGTGAAAGTCCTGTATACTGAAAACTATAAAACGTGGTTGAAAGAAATTGAAGACATAAATAAATGGGAAGATATTCTGTGCTGTTGGATTGGAAGAATTAGCACAGTTAAAATGTCTACACTTCCTAAAGCAATCTATAGATTCAACGCAGTCCCTATCAAAAGTCCAATGACATGTTTCACAGAAATAGAAGAAAGAATATTAAAATTTATATGAAACAACAAAAGACTCTCAATAGCCAAAGCAATTCTGAGAGAAAAGAACAAAGCTGGAGGCATCACAACCCCTGATTTCAGAATATACTATAAGGCTATAGTAATCAAAACAGCATGGTACTGGCACAAAAACAGACACACAGATCAATGGAACAGAATTGAGAGCCCAGAAATAAACTCAAACATTTATGGACAGTGAATTGTTGACAAGGGAGCCAAGAATATACGATGAAGAAAGAAAATTCTCTTCAATAAATGGTGTTGTAAAAACTGGACAGCCACATGCAAAAGAATGAAAGTAGACTACTATCTTACACCATGCACAAAAACTAACTCACAATGGATTAAAAACTCAAATGTAAGACCTGAAACCATGAAACTTCTAAAAGGAAACATGGGTAATATGCTCTCTGCCATTGGTCTTAGCAGCATATTTTCAAGTACCATGTCTGACCAGGCAAGGAAACAGCAGAAAAAATAAACAAAAGGGACTACATCAAACTAAAAATCTTCTGCACAACAAAAGAAACCATAAACAAAATGAAAAGACAACCTAACAATTGGGAGAAGATACTTGCAAACCATATATCTTGTAAAGGGTTAATATCCAAAAACTCATACATCTCAACAACAAAAAAACTAACATCCCAATTAAAAAAGGGGCAAAACATCTGAACAGACATTTCTCCAAAGAAGACATATAGACGATCAATAGGCACATGAAAAGTTGTTCAACATCACTAATTTTTAGGGAAATGCGAATCAAAACTACAGTGAGATATCACCTCACTGTCAGAATGGGTATAATTAACAGGACAACAAATAGCAAGTTTTGGAGAGGATGTGGAGAGAAGGGAACTCTCATACACCATTGGTGGGAGTGCAAAATGGAAAACAGTATGGTGATTCCTCAAAAAAATTAAGAATAGAACTACCATATGATTCAGCTATTCCACTGCTGGATATTTATCTAAAGAAGATTAAAACACAAATGTGTAAAGATACATGCACCCCTATGTTCATTGCAGCATTATGTACAATAGCCAAGACTTGTAAGTAACCTAGGTGCCCATTAAGGGATGAATGGATAAAGAAGATGTGGTACATATACACAATGGAATACTACTCAATTGTAAAATAGATGAAATCTTGTCATTTGCAACAACATGGATGGACCTTGAGGGTATTATGCTAAGCCAAATAACTCAGAAGGAGAAAGTCAAATACCGTATGATCTCACTCATAAATAGAAGATAAAAACGACAGCAAACAAACACATAGAGACAGAGATTGGATTGGTGGTTAGCAGAGGGTAAAGGGAGAGTGAGCATGGTGAAAGGGCTGATTAGGCACATGTCTGTGGTGATGGATGATCACCAGTCTTTGGGTGGTTACCATGATAATCTACACAGAAATCAAAATACAATGATGTACAACGGAAATTTAGCTAATGTTATAAGCCATTGTTACCTTAATAAAAAAATTACATTTTTATGCTTGATTCTAACATTCTAATTACAAAAATGTGGAAACTATATAATTTCATGTATAAAATGAAAAAGTTCTTTTCCGATTTTACCCTTTTTTGCAAATAAATTTTAAGAGAAATTTGGACTAATCCTCCTCTCTTTTTACTTTACATAATTTTCTATTTAATGTTCATTATTCAGCCATGTAGTTTAATACTTAAGTTTAAGTTTAGAAGATATTATCAGCAACCTATTTCCATTTTATAAATTATATACATATATGCATATATAGAGAAAGCTGTATATTCCTCTAAATTTTTCAGGAAAAGTGTTGAAATCTTTCTTGAATATTCAGGGTTGTTATTCTGAGAAGCAATTTTGTAATTGTGCTGGAATTCCTACAGCTACAGCCTTGAAGTCTACTGTGTGGTCCAGGATCACTTAACCTTGTGCAAAATTATCTCAGATTGTCTCTTTTTGTGTTTTCGTGTTCCCCTCTTTTTGTCATCAAGGATCACTTCCTAATAGTGTACTAGTTTATTTTCTCTCAGGATTTCTTCCTTTCCCTTGTTATTTTCCTGTGTGTCATGTTTATGCGATTGGAAACTGAATTACTAAGCTAATGAGAATTATCTTTAAATTAAAAGTAAATAACCTTCAAGGGAAAGATTGAGAGATAATAGAGATAATGGCATGATAAAATTGTTTATCTTTTAGTAAATGGATATTAAGACAATTATTTTAATTCTTCAGAAATTTTTTAAGCTGAGTTCATGTGGGTGATATGTTGCTGTATTTCATTTCTCATGTAACTAAGTACATTCAAATATATCTATAGATCTAACACTTCCTAACTATTCTAGGAACTATTTCTCTCAATGCTAGCATAAATTATTGGTTGATCTCTAGTTTAATATGTTTTAAAAAAAGTAGATAGTTTTTGCAGAGATTTTTACATTTCCTTATCCTTTCATTACTGAAATTATCAAGAATCCATTGTGAGTGCTCTTGATATTTTGATTTACTTTTGGATGCAGAGCAAAGTCTTCAGGAGTATTTATACTGGACTTGAGTCAGCAAGCACAGGTGAGCAAAAACCACAGGCTCAAAGCCAACTAGTACCTTTATTCACTGTAAATTCTCCTTTTGAAGGTGTTTTTCCCTCCTTACTTTCACCATCCCTTCAAAATGTATAAGAATTAATTGGTGATCTGTCAATCATAATTCTTTGAGAAGGAGTGGCAGAGGAGATAAAGACAGGTTACAGTAGACTCATGGATCTCATTGCATTTGTGTATTACCTTTATATGATAGTCCAAATCCTGACACTCATGTGCAATATTAAAAATATAAAACAAGCACCATCAAAAATCAAAAGTTAATGCTGCTATAGGCATATTGCCAGTTTGAGCCATTTACTGCAGAGCCATAGGTCTCTGAGGTTTTTAAATGACTGTAGCGTGTGGCACTGCTTGAAGGAAAGCCCATCTAGGATATCTCTTCACTCTCTACTGAATTACTTAGAACTAGAGAAATGAAATTCAACACAGGATTAGCATCATTCACTGCTATATCAGGAATTATCTAGCTGTGATAGCTCTGAGAAATATAACATGAACACTAGAGCATTACCTGTTCTAAGAAAGAATTTCATGAGAAATGCAGAAAATGAGGTTCTATGGACAAATAGTGCCTCTATTTTTCAATATGTACCTATTAATGATATTTCTTAAACCGATTTTAGAGATGTACTTATATCTATAATGTCTATATTACTTAAGAATAAATTAAACATTTCAAATAAAACTGCAGATTGGAATGCAAAATAGCAAATCAGAGAATATAGATTTAATACAGGAAGTAACATTTGAACAATATTTGCCAAGATTTATTTACATCGTTGACTTGCCAAAAATTTACTTTTAATAGTCAAATTTTAATTTTTTATATTTTTAGTATTTTCTTCAAGGTCTAAAAATATATTTTAAAATATTCCAAAAGTTGAGTGATAAACATTTTAAAACAAAATGATTATTTTGCTTAATGATCACGCTAATTCAGATAATTCCATGTTTAAATAACACATCACATATTCGATATTTTAATTTTTATCATTAACTGTCTTTATGCGTAAAAGTACAATTTTAAATAATTATTTGAAAATGAGTACAGGGGTACTTCGGAGATATTGCAGGTTCAGTTCCAGACCACCGCAACAAAGCAAATACTGCAGTAAAGTGATGCAGACAAATATTTTGATTTCCCAGTGCACATAAAAGTTATGTTTACACTATATCATAGTTGATTAAGTGTGCAACAGCATTACGTCTAAAAAAAGTCATACCTTGATTTAAAGATACTTTATTGCTGAAAATGCTAACCACCATTTGAGCCTTTAGTGAGTCAAAATCTTTTTGCTGTTGGAGGGTCTTGCCTCAATGGTGATGGTTGCTGACTGATCAGGGTGGTGGTTGCTGAAGTTTGGGGTAGCTGTGTGAATTTCTTAAAATAAGACAACAGTGAAGGTTACCACGTCGATTGACTCTTCTTTACATGAACAATTTCTTTGTGCCATGCAATGCTGTTTGATAGCATTTTATCCACAGTAGCACTTCTTTCAAAATTGGAGTCAATTCTCTCAAACTCTGCTGCTGCTTTATCAACTAAGTTCATGTAATATTCTAAATCCTTTGTTGTCATTTCAACAGCATCTTCACCAGGAATAGATTTCATCTCAAGAAACCACTTTCTTTGCTCATCTGTAATAAGTAACTCCTCATCCATTGAAGTTTTATCATGAGACTGCAGCAATTCAGCCACATCTTCAGGCCCCACTTCTAATTCTAGTTACTTGCTATTTCCACCACATCTGCAGTTACTTCCTCCACTGAAGTCTTGAACCTCTCAAAGTCATCCATAAGAGTTGGAATCAACTTCTTCCAAATTCTTGTTAATGGTGATATTTTGACCTCTTCCCATGAATCATGAGTGTTCTTAATCGCATTTAGAATCGTGAATTCTTTCCAGAAGGTTGTCAATTGCCTATATTTTGAAAATGGTTAAACTCTGAAAAGTCTTTGCTCACTGACAGATTTCAAGCTCAAGCTTTTGCTACTTGATGAAAGTGTTGTATGTAGACAAGTTCTCCTCTTCTATCATTATATTTGTTAACTTCTTGTATGGCAAATACCACCTCCCACCATAAGTATTTTCTTTCAGTGCACTGAATTTCTGTCATTAAAAAAATAACAATAACTAGAACATCACTGTTACTTTCATTTCTCCTTAGAGGACATTTCGAAATTTTAACATTGCCTTTTTCCCAATAATATCACTATTATTGAAATTTCATTGGTATTTCCCATAAGTGATAGTAATGTACACTAAAAAATAAATCCATTTATATCAAACATTATTGAAGATGAGAAATGAGAACAATGTACTGACTCACCACTACATTTAGTCTACTGCTTTTTCATTGTCCAAGTATTAGAGGAAGTTCTTTGTATTCTCGAGATAAAAATATGCTATGTTTACAAACAGCCACACTTGAGTGCACTGGTATATGACATTCTCTATAACATTTTTATAAGCCAGTTTTTCTTTTCCCTATACAGCACAGAATAGGCCTAATCACACCATAGCATTCTGCTACCAAATTAAAGATGCCATTCTTTAATTTTTCTATCACGTATTCTTCATGTGCGCAACGACATTATTAATGGGCTTTCTTTGGGAGAATACACTTAAACTAAAGAAATTCAGTTTTGCTCACATTAAGAAGATCAAGATGAATGAAGAAATGAATACAATTCAATAACGCTGCATTGCATTATGGAAGCTGTATAATTAGCTACATATTCGTAACTGGTAAGCTTGCAAAAGATTCACATTCATCTCTCATTCCAAATGACAATAAGCCATGACTATTTTGAAGCATGAAAATTCATGTGAAAACTGAGTATTCAATCTCAAGCTGTCAAAATACCACTGTATCTTTAAAAAAATCATACTACTGTAGCTTTGAAAGGAAAATTAAATCAATATTAGCTTGGAAAGATCTGAATTAGAATTTCTTATTCCTCCTCGACTATTTTCAAATTAGATTTTCTGCCAGAGTTATAATGGCCCTTGGACAGAGCTGTAGGCAAAAGAAGCCCAAGAGTGACTGTCTATTGATTTCAGCCTACTGTGAACCGGGGTCCAGTGAGTTTGGGAGCTGTGTTTTATCTTATCTCCTCTGCTTTGAGGATTATATTCTTGCCATCTTCTCAGTGGATGCAGAAGATTAAAAGAGTTCCTGTGAGATTTGGCTACAGTACAATGGTTGAGCTACACGAGCTAGAAAATTTGTAGAATGGCATCAATTGTAAATTTGGAACAGCGCTTGTTGGTTTTGAGGTCTTATTTTTTATAACTCAGAATAAGGCAAAGAGTAGTTTATTTTATTTCTTTCTTGGTTCATAAAAAGCTTAGTTATAGACACACTTATGACAAATATTATATAGAATATTTAATATCTTATTAATATTTTATAATTTAAGATTCTTAAACATTTGTTAATAGTTGGCTTGAAGTCACAGTAGTACATTTTTAAATAATAAATGAATAAAAGATAAATCAGGCCAATCTCTTTCCTCTGAATTGAAATAACCAAACACTGATGTTTTTCGCATTTTGCCAATTTTTTCATCAAACTGCAAAGATTATATTTTATCACTGTTGAACCATCTTCACTGCCTAAACGTGCAAAAAGTATTCTTAAGGGTTTGAGTGTGAGAAATATCCCCAAGTGGGATAAATTCAGAGACTCTATTAATAAAATTGATGAAATCAGATTTAGTCCTGATATTGCAGAGACTTCCCCTCCAAAGCAATTCCATTTGGAAGTAAACCCATTGAAGCAATAGAAGACTTTTAAGATAGAATTAAACAACAAACTCAATTAGTTTTAATCAGTAATGCAAGTGAAACAGATTTTAACTTAATTAAAGCTAGCAGAAGTAAAATGCCTTGTAAGATAATGGGAGATAATGGAATTTGAATTCCCCTTTCTGGTGAGAATATCACTGGGGCTATCTGTGTGGAGGGAGGAGGGCACAAAGGCTTTAACAGTTACTTGCATGTTTCTAATAATTAAAAGCAAATAGGTACCTTGAACATGTTAAAGGAAAAGATAGCTAGCTCCTGGTTAGTGCTTAAAAGTCACCAAATTAATCTGATTGCTCTTGTCATGTTTTTACTAATGAAAGAAATAGCTTTTTTAACTTAAATATGTTAAAGAGAATATGCTATTGAACATATGCTTACTTGTAAATGTGGTTAGGTGAAACCGCAACAGTTTTGGATGTGTTGTACTTTTCCTTAAAAAATGTTATGAAGCTTTAACTCTCTTATACTTATTTATGAAAATAAAAAGACATAAGAATAACATAGCAGGAATGTTTGATTATTAACAAGGTGAATAATAGTAACCATACCTTATGTTTATTTGACACATCATGGTTTCCAAACTTCAAGCACAGACAATTAATGTGTTTATCTTCATTTTACATAGAAGAAGATGACAGTCTGAGAGAGTTTTATTCAAATTTTCTAAGAAAATGCAACAAATAAGTATAGAAAATGAAAATCCAGCCTTATTTTTTGCTCGTATTTTGTTAATTGTTTTATCTCCTCTCTTCTACTGTTGCTCTGGCCAACAGAAGTAGAACTAGTAAAATGTTTTAAGAAGAAAGATGTTAGCCAGTGATTTCATTTTTTCAGCGTGGGGGTGAAATGGGTATGTAAAAGTCACTTTGTTTAATCTGGAAATAAATCAAACTATTTGAAGCTTTTTTTGAGAAGCTAACAGTAGTTTCTTTTATTATTACACTAGAAAATATGGAAAACTGTCTTTTGTGGGTAGATAGGACCCAATAAGGTAAACAAATGCAAGGGACTATTTTCTTCAGACTAGAGAATTTCTAGTATATAGAAAGGAATGGAATTAACCATCTTTATTGCTCACTGCAATATAATAAAACACAAATAAAAGATAAGTACATTTGCCCCAGTTTAAATACAACTTTTCCCATAGCCCCATATAATTCTCTGCTTCATTTTACTAGGTGATCTTGTGAATAAGTATAGCCTGGGCTGAATCACTCATGGCCATTCTCTGGGACGATTTTATTCTATCTGCATTCTGAGGTCTAACAAATTTGTTCAAGGAGAGAAGTAAGAAAATAAACCTATGTGATATTGTCCCAGACAGATGGAAACCATAATTACAAAAGAAAAGCTTTGTTGAAACAAAGATCTTAAACTGAGTAAGAAAAAGAAAATACATAGAGACAAAGCAAAACAAGCATTCTTTTCTGCAACTGTTCCTTTTACTATCTTTGTTCTTAACTTTCCAGTTCTCATTTCCAGCATCTTGTGAAACTGACTGTTCTTTTTGCCACTGGTTTGGGCTCTTGTGCAATATCCATATTTCTTTCCAATAGTATCTTATTTACCATTCCTCCAGTGTTAGGTGGTTGGAATAGATTTCTATTTCTTGTTTCAGATTGATTACATGTCTGTGTAATACAAAGGGCAACATGTAAGTAAAATCTAGAATTGCAAATAAATTAACCTTTTAAAAAAATTCCAACTCCTTGTATACTATGCAAACATATTTGTACACTACTATATGTTTATTGCAATATCTATTCTAGATTACAGCACTTCTTTGCTGTTGAAGTTTTCCCACAAAATTGGGGCATATATTTTCCTTCCTTTTTTTCTTTTTTGAATATTTATTAAATTCCTACTAATTGCTAGCCACGCTTCTAGGTATTAGGAAAATAGTAGTGAATATAAAAGCCAAATTATCTGTTTCCATTGAACTTTCATATTTAGGTGGTAGAGGAATATTAATAATAAAAGAATACATATCTAACATGCATAGGGAAGACCAGTGTTATGGTGGAAAATAAATAAATGGAAAGGATTAAAAAATGATGGAGACTTCCGGTTTCTGGTTTTGTGTGTCAGGAACCTGGAAGTCACCATTATGTCCTAACAAGTAAAAAGCTGAACAGACTGAAAAATCAGCAATGCTTCTTGGATCCATAAATGAAGGGAAGAAAATGGGACAAACTGCTGCCCCCAAGAGTGGAGACAGGCAAATACAGAGAGCCACAGCTTACTGGAGAAAAGACTTGAGAGCAGAAACCACCAAGAGAACCAGCGCTGGAGTAGGAAAACCTGAACTGTAATTGACAAATAGGTAGAGGCCCAGAGTGGACAACTCTGAGAGTTAAAAACTTCGGGAGAACCCGTCATAGGGGGGCCTTTACACTGTTGTGAGCTTTTCTGCCGGAGTCCCGCTCCAGCTGAGTCCAGGGTCCTGAGGGAGGGATGGAGGCGGCGCAGTGAGGGAAGAGACGTGAGACTTGAGTCGGTGCAATCAAGTCCGTCTTTACTGTGCACAAGTATCGTTTTCATATTTTTCAGGATTAGTACAGAAATAGCTCTACAAATATTCTCAGAGAGATAAGGAGATACAAAGCGAGCACAAGAATATTTATTAGCATTCCATTCTATAGAGAATAAGGTTAATGATCGTCTTCTCCGCAATTGACTATTATTTATTGTCTCTAAGCTAAAAGAGATAGGTACCTTGACATCTGTTGTAATTCATGGCAAAGTTAAGTCAAAGAGAGAAGGTCCAGATCTCCGGACAGGACAGCATTCCATCTGTTCACATCCTGGGGGAGCAAAACCTGCCTCCACCAATCATCTACGTCATTAGCGTAGATGGTTAATGGGGAACAAAAGGTAACTCCCCGGTGTCTTATCCCCAGGACTACATGCGTTCTCAGCGGGTAGTTAAAATTCTTTGCATTCCCACGCCCCTTAGGGTTGAAAGCATTCCTTTGTCTTTCAGGGGGTAGGGATAATTGTCCCTTGAGCACACTGCCCGGAGAAAATATCATTTTGCTAGTAAAGCATCAGACTGAAAAGCTAAGTTAAACTATATAAAGCAGAAACAAGTATAGTCATAACCTTGATAGAAAGCATGCATACATTTCAGAAAATATCAGGGGTGTCAGCTGGCCATTCTTCACCAAGGGGCATCCCTGCGCCTCTCGGCCCTTCTCAGCCCGGACCCTGTCAGATGGCTGTCTAGGCGTTGGTAACACGCTCCCGGCAATTTTCCTCTAGGCGCTTGAGCAGATTCCCACAGTAAATACCAGAGAGAAGTACTCTCAAGCTTCCAGCAGATGGAGGGAAAAAGGAACCATTTTGAAATATACCTAAGTACTCTGTTCTTCTTAACAAGGCCTGCCCTCAGGGGAAACCAGTTAATCAGAACCTAACCTGCTGGAGTATGATGAGAGCCTAAATGGCCTGGGGAAGGAGAAATACCCAACTCCAGCCCTCTCTAGTCTTCCACTTTGGAGAAGAGAAGTACTCAACTCCAGCCCATATAGAAAAACTCAATATCGTCAAGATTCCTTTCTCCCAACTTGATCTATAGATTCAATGAAATCCCAATCAAAATCCAAGCAAGTTATTTTGTGGATATTGAGGGACTGATTCTAAAGTTTATGTGGAGAGGCAAATAAGTCAGAATAGGCAACACAATATTGAAGAACAAGTTTGGAGGACTGACAGAACTCAACTATAAGACCTACCATAAAACCACAGTGAACAAAACAGTGTGGTATTGGCCAAAGAATAGGAAAATAGATCAATGGAACAGAATAGAGAGCCCAGAAATAGACCCCCTTACATAAAGTCAACTGATCTGTGACAAAGGAGCAAAGGCAATACAGTGGAGAAAAGACAATCATTTCAACAAATGGTGCTACAACAATTCACCACCCACATGCAAAAGCATGAATCTGGACACAGACTTTCCATGTTTTGCAAAATTGACTCAAAATGGGCCACAGAAGTATATGCAAAATGCAAACTATAAAACTTCTAGATGATAACATAGGTAAAAGCTTAGACAATCTTGGGTATGGCAATGACTTTTTAGATACAACACCATTGGCATGATCCATGAAAGAAATAACTGATAAGCTAGAGTTCATTAAAGTTAAAAACTTCTGCTCTGAAAGACAATGTCAAGTGAATGAGAAGACAAACTAGAGGCTCTGAGAACATATTTGTAAAAGACATATCTGATAAAGGACCATTATCAAAATGTACAAAGAACTCTTAAATTCAGTAATAAGAAAAGAAAGAACCCAATTTAAAAATGAGCTCAAGACCTTAAAAAACATCTCATCAAAGAAGATATACAGATGGCAAATAAGCACATGAAAAGATGCTCCACATCACGTCTCATCAGGAAAATGCAGATTAAAACAACAGTGAGATACCATTACATACCTATTAGAATGGCCAAAACTCAAAACACTGACACAGCAAATGCTGACACGAGTGTGGAGCAACAGAAACTGTCATTCATTGCTGGTGGGAATGCAAAATAGTACAGCCACTGCGGAAGACAGTTTGGCTTTTCTTACTAAAATAAACATACTCTTCTGTGTGATCCAGCAATGTGCTCCCTGGTGTTCACCCAAAAAAGTTGAAAACTTACATCCACACAAAACCATCCATATGGATGTTTATAGCAGCTTTATTTGTAATTGCCAAAAGTCAGAAGCAACCAAGACATCCTTAAGTAGGTTACTGGCTAGATAAACTGGGGTACATCCAGACAATGGAATATTACTTAGTGCTAAAAAGAAATGAGCTATCAAGCTGTGAAAAAACCATGGAGGAAACTTAAACATATATTACTAAGTGAAAGAAGAAGAATTATGATGGCTCAGGAAGAGGGTATAAACAACTCTTTCTCTTACTTTTTAAAAAAAAAGTCTGTTTAAATAATATTTTAACATTACATATTTTCATTCCACTCTCTGGCCATCTCATCTGATACAATTATGCTGATCTGGGAGGTTGGATATATATTTAAAAAGAGGCGATGTATTTTGTGTTTTGCATTTTCTATCCAATCAAGTCAGCTCATACTCCATCAAGAAATTTTTCTCCCCACAAAAAAGAATGTAAAATATTCCACAAATGGACTAAGCACAAAAATCTTGACTGCTTGAAGTGACCGGCGATTCACAACTGATAGTTCTCACAGCAGAAAGACAACTACATGCCTCTGAGAACAATGTGATAATACAACCAGCTCTACTTTCAAAAGTTGACAGCATTTTACAGATGATATTGGAGGAAGTAACTATAATAATAACACTGTCTTAAGGACAATAACTCACGTTATTCATCAGTACGCTTATTATTTATATAAAGATAGAAAATGAGAATCTTAAACAAGGAAAAAACATCTCAAGGGCATAGTGGTGGGGGATGCAGAGAAAATAGTTTGCTGTGTATGGAGAAATAAGAACCCAGATTATAATACAAAGAAAAAAACTTGCCACAATTCCTTTGTTAGATGAATCTAAAAGTTGATGTCTGAATTCACTTTATTGAACTGAGCTACTTATATAAATTTAGAGAAGTAAACAAATACTGTATATTTGTAATTTACAAATCATAGTGTGTTCTTCATTCACTATGAATTATATTTTTGTCTTCTCTTCAAGACCTCAGTGGAAGGACAGCTCCAGACACTTTTATTTATGGAGCTGTCCTTCCACCAATTCTTTTTAACCTGAAATTATGTTTTTCTATTTGTTTGGAGCTATGGGGCTGTACTTCCTCTAAGCTCTGTATGGTCTCCATTTGTCTCATGGGGCAGTATATTGTTCTTTTTGGTTGGAAAAGTATTTAGAAGACTGACTCAAAGGTGAAAACAGCTCTACTGAACAGAATGTAATCATAATATGTTTTTCTAAAACCAATAACCAACACCATTGGCTGTGGCAAGCTAAGATTGTTATGGTTTAGTTGCTGCATGCTCATCATGTAAGATAGTTTTGCAATGATTTACATATAAAATGAAAAAAAGACAACTACCTAAGAATGATACCTACCTACTCTGATCAAGAGAATTATGAATTTTCAGAAAAGCTCTTCCTAAACAAAAGAGTGGCAAAAAAAGTGTGTTTTCAGAATCTCTTTCAAAAATGTTATTGCTGGTGTCAACAGAAATACCTTATTTTAATAAACTTAGTAAAAATGTGAGGAAAATCTAGGAATATGCCCCGTGACCTGCACTACATACATTGCCTCATAAACAAACTTGTCATGATTAAAGATATCTATTGTATTAGTGGAATCTCTTTGCAGATTTTTCCCTTACAATATAATCTTCACAACAAAATGCTCTGGTGTACATACGCAATTCCCCAAACTTTGAATATCTTAATGATTCTCTTTTATTGTAGACATAGCTATTTTTAGTAATATTTACATTATTATTGAATTTATTGTTTTTTAATGATAACAACATGATATAGAATGCTACTTCTTCCTGAAACACGAATGTAGCAGATTTTATTTTCCAAAATGCCACTGCAATCTATCTGGTCTCTCACGCTGTTCTCTAACTTTGCCATTCAACTTTAAAAGGGTAGGTACAATTGCTTTCCCTTGTACTGAATGGGCAGCTCATTTTCCATTGCAATGGAAGTGACACAATATAACTTATAAGGCTTGGTTATAAAAAGCAATATGGATTTTAGCTAGTTCTTTCCCTTCAAGATGCTTACTCTTGAAATCTATCTGCCATGTTGTAAGGAAGCCCAGACCAAATGGAAAGACTGCATGTAGATGTTCCAGTCAACAATACCAACTGACAGCCAGCATCAAACATTAAACACATCAGTGAACAAGTCTTCAAATGATTCAAATCTGTCTTAAAATCTTCTAGCTGAGGCCTCAGATATCAGAAAGCAGAGACAAACTATCTCCTCAGCAACCTGTCAGAATTCCATATCCAAAGAATCCATGAGCATGAATGGATTATTTTAGACCAGGAAGTTTTAGGGTAATTTGATACATGGCTCTAATAAAGGGAATCATGATTTTGTGTTAATTTGTAGGCACTAAGAAATTTTCACTTGCTAATACTTTTGTTTCTTTCTTTTGCTATTAGAAAGCTAACATAAAAATGTGTAGCATTTCTTTGCATTAATGATACAATCCAGTGTTTCCATGAGTTAATCTTGCCTCTCAATTGGTCTGCCTACTTTAAAGTCCCTTCATTTAAGCCTCTCAAATATGTTTTGTTGGCAGAATTATAAAAATGCCTCCTCCTCTGAGATTCTACCCTTAATCCTTGGAACCTGAGGATATGACGACAAATCACTCCTGTGATTGTTATGTTACATGATACAGTTAACCTTAAAATAGGGAGATTATGCTGGTTCATCTAAACTAATCACATGAGCTCTAAAAAGCAGAAAACTTTTCACAGCTTGTAGCAAAAGAGGAAAGTAGAGAGATTCATAGCAGGAGAAGGACGTGACACAGCTTTGCTGGTTTGAAAATAGGGAGGTCCATGTGAGAAGAAACGCAGGTGGCACCTATGAGCAGATAGCAGCCCTTCATGGACATCCAGCAAGAAAATGGGGAACTTGCTCCTACATCAATCAGGAAGTGGATTCTCTCAGCCTAAATAAGCCTGGAAGTGGATTCTTGCCAAGAACATCAACATAAGAACCTCTGAGGTCAAAATCTTAACTTTGGCTTTGTGAAATACTGAGCAGACAATCCAGTTGAGCTATGCTGGACTTCTGGCCTACAAAACTGGAATAATGAGGGGATATTGTTTAAACCACTAATTTTGTGGTAATTTGTTGCACAGCAAGAGAAAACTCATCCACGTGCCATATTTTTTCAACTGTCAAGTCTTCTGTAAATTTACTTGAGAAATGCAAGTAAAAACAAAATTAACAACTGTACATTAATGCTTTTACTAACTTACTCCATTCCCTGAAACAAAGTCTGCAAAGTATAGCCATGGGCAAAATTCAGGCCACCACCTATTTTTGCATGGTCCATGAGCTAAGGGTGGTTTTTACATTTTTATATAGTCCAAAAAGAAAATCAAAAGAAGTATAAAATATTGCAATACATGAAAATTGTGCAAATTTAACATTTCAGAGTCTATAAATAAACTTTTTTTGGAACACTGCCACACTCATTGGCTTCCGTGTTGTCTATTGATGACTTCATATACAACAGCAGCGTTTTGTGCTCCAACACCCCTTATATTTTCCTGCCTCTGCAAGTTTTCCTCACTTTTTAAATTCAGAACTTGTTAAGTTCTGCCCACTCTTTCACTCAACTGAAATTCTAGTACCTCCATATATCTTTCCTGAGCATCTTATCCATTTGACATTACAAGGTCAGTCTGTAACCATCACTTGAAATTTATTTCATTTTCAATATTAGGATTATTCTTTTCAAATTTTACCTCCCCAACCAAATCATAAGTTTTTGGAAATGAAGGATATATACTCACAATTGTCTGGAATAGTTGCAATGCCTAGCAACGTACAGTGCACTTGATATTGGTGATATTACAGCATTTGATAGAGTTATTAAAAAATTTTTAATTTGCACCAAATTCTTTTAATTTGGATTCTTAGATGAAAGAAGCAATAAAACAATACTTAAGCTTAATTTTTTGTTTATTGAGGAAGTAAAAAGTAAACATATTTTCCCCCTAAATTAAGGACCTTTTTATTTTATGTAAGTAGCCCTGGTTTTCTTCAACAACTCTGCAAAAATAGATTCTTCTCCAACAGGAACTTGGTTAAACAAATAAAGTTTATTTGTAGGTAGTTTAGATATTACTCCTCCTATACTTAAGGTGTAGTTTGCTTGTGCTAGAACAATAAAATCTTTTGCAAGTGAGGCATTGGGATCAAAGCAAATTAAGATTATAATCAATAATTTGCATTGTGTCTTAGGTAAAAATAATCTCTGTATATACATTTTCTGCTTAATTGGAGGCAGAAATGATAACAGGAAATGGCAATATTTGGAACTTGAATATTTTGATCACACCACTCCCTGATTCTTTGGAAAAACAAAATGTTTTCCCTCCATTATCCTCCTTAATTTTCTCCCTAGATTCAAGTTTATGATTCATTCTGGAATACATAAAAATGTAACAAATGGTAAATGGTATTTGCTCTCCTTTATTAAAGTTATCAAAAAGACTCCAAAGATGAGCCCACAAGTGCCACATTCCTGCACTTTCTGCAAAGAGGGTCTGAATTCTCATTTGCAGGACTTGCCCAGAGAGACCATCTTGACTTTTACCCATTTGCCCATCACCCCTCCTCCTGTCCTACTCTTACACCCTTCTCTTCCCAACCTACAGATAAGGGAAGCCAAGTGGTTCATTGAGAAGAGACATTTTAAAAGAAATTTCTACAAAGTGGGAACTCCCTGTGAGGAAAGTTGTGTTTCCTCTCCCGTTTAAGCTAGTTGAGACTGTGAGCAGAAAAACAATTTAAAGAAAGTGATAGGCGTGATCTGCGGAGGAGACTAGACCCTTAACTCCAGAAAACTGTCCCATCAGGGCTAGGAAGAAAGATGCCGCTGAGCCAGCTGCAGGCCAATTGGGAAAGTGTAAAGCTGTTTTCTGATTATAACCCACACTGAACAATCTACTCAGCAATCTAGTTATTGAAGGCAGAAATGGTAACAGGAAGCGGTAGTATTTAGTAATCAACGTGCAGATTCCAGATGCTTTATTTCATCTGTTGAATAATACTTTTTGTGTCTCATGAGTGATTGACCATATGAGTTTCATATTTGACATCACTCCACAAATAAGATATGGTCACATCTTTACTTGATGTTGATTTCTGATTGCATATTTGGAGGATTAGCCTAATTCGCCACCCTTGGTAAAGAATGCGGATTAAAATCCCTCCTCCCCCCCTTACTCTAAGTTAATATCTTAGTAAATAAAGAATGGTCTTCTTATTTATGACTGATGATATGATAAGCAGTTTTCTTTCAATATGTGTTGGCCAATGGAATAAGTCTGCAGGAATAGCTGACTTTTGGTTAGCAAAAGAAAAGAAAAACATACTTATGCATTATGAATTATTTTATTTGCACCATGCATGGCCAGTGTTAAATTAGTCATTTATGAAAAAATTAAAACTGAGTCAAAGGTCCTCTAGTATAATACAAGAAAAGTACCACCATTATTAACGATAACACAAAAACCATCTTATTTTTTAAAAAGCCTACATCAGGCTTAACACATTTATGGAATAATAAAATCCAACCCAATCCAGATTTATGGAGAGTTGGGATCCTAAGTAGGATTTTTTTAAAGGAACTGTGGTGTTGCAGTGAAAAGCTTTAAGTAGATAATTAACATACTGTTTCTCGTGGGATAGACTTAGGTGTTCAAATTCTCATAAAGAGACAATACAACAATGCACAGTGTAAAGAAGTATAATTGATGAAAGTGAGGCTTTATTTGTTTTGTGGGGAAGAACAAATATCTTGAAACAATAAATGGACTTTTGAGCTCCACATTGTCTTTAGAGGTCTACATCATGCTTCTTTCTCTGTGGAAAGAAATCTATGTTGCAGAGACTGGTTGGTTTAAGTGTATTTCTGATGGCAAATGATAATAATAAGATGATAATAATAATAATAATTCATATCTCAACATTTTGTCCTTAGAATATGATGACACCCTTTTCTTAAAAAACCTGATAAAGCTTTGAATAGAAATCAGTAAAGTTATAAACGTGGTTAGATACCCTCTCAGTTTTACTTTAAGAAGTGTGAGGATAACACTAGATAGAGATTTCTTGAAATTTTAAGAGACTTTATAGCTCTACTTGCATTTTTGAAAACTATATTTATTGATAAAGGCAGGGTTCTTGAGAGAAAAATTTTAGTGTAATAACTCTTTAGAAAATAATAAATTTTAGGGGCAGGTCCCGTGACCGAGTGGTTACGTTTGCGCGCTCCACTTCAGGCAGCCCAGTATTTCATTGGTTCGAATCCTGGGTGCAGACATGGCACTGCTCATCAAACCACACTGAGGCAGCGTCTCACATGCCACAACTAGAAGGACCCACAATGAAGAATATACAACTATGTGCCGGGGGGCTTTGGGGAGAAAAAGGAAAAAATAAAATCTTTAAAAAAAAAAGAAAATAATAAACTTTAAAATGAAAACAAATGCAAAAATATATCACTATGTCACTTCAGATAGTGAGTACAGTAGATATTCTATAGATCATTAATCCATTTTATAGCCACTCTCCTAAATTTATGAGACTGGTCTTCTTCATTGGTTCTATATTTTGGCTCAAACAGAGTGGAACTTGGAACAATTGGATAAACTGTCTTTAGAGAGACTTTGAAAATAATCAATAATTTGTCAGATGGATTAATCCTTCACTGGGAATTTGGTCTTCCTTGTAGAAATGAAAGGGTGGATGACATTGAACAATTTAGAGATTTAATATGAAGATTTAAATTTATCTGTTTCTGGGTTGATTATTTTATATTATTTTTAAAATTAATTAAAAATGTTAAAAATGTTAAAAGTTTATATAGAAAATATTCAATATTCTTTTAGTATTAAAACATATTTAAAAGCTTCTGAAGAGCACACTGTATTTTCAAGATGACCTGGTTCATAGTTAAATAAGCTAAACTAAACTTCAAAATAAATTCCAATTATATTAAAGAGAAGAGAGATATTTCAAGGTACTCTGGATATACTTTCTAGAAGATTACAAACACTTTCTTGAAAATAAAGAGAAATTTTACTTCTGCCATAATACGAATTAAAATGCATGTAAATAATATCTACTTTGCATTTTTGGTTTTTATTAAATTATTTTTCATTTCATTAGCATTACTTTTTGTTTCTGAAAAATCACATGCTCTTCTAGTAACAATAAATTAAGGAATTTTTTTATCAGTATAAAACACAATTGCTTTGATACACATCCTTGCCAACATTTGTTGTCTTTTAACTTTGGGTTATAGCCGTCCTAACAGGTGCATGGTGATAGATATCTCACTGTGGTTTTGATTTCCATTTCCCTGAAGATTGGGGATGTTGAGAACATTTTCATACATCTGCTGACCACTTGTATGTCTTTTTTGAAAAAGTGTCTATTCAAGTCCTTAGTCTATTTTTAAATTGGGTTAATTTTTGTCTGCTATTGAGTTCTTTATACATTTTCAGTATTAGCCTATGATTGGATATATGATTTACAAATATTTTCTCCCATTCTGCAGATTGCCTTTTCATTTTGTTGATGATTTTCTCTGCTGTGCAGAAGCTTTTTAATTTGATGTAGTCCCACTTGTTTATATTTGCTTTTCTTGCTTGGGCTTTTGGTGTCAAATCTAAAAAAACATTGCCAAGACCGATATCAAGGAGCTTTCCTCCTACATGTTCTAAGAGTTTTACAGTATCAGGTCTTATATTCAAGTCTTTAATCCATTTTTAGTTGATTTTTCTGTATGGGGTAAGATAGTGGTCCAGATTCATTTTTTTCCATGTGGCTGCCCAGTTTTCCCAACACCATTTATTGAAGAGACTTTCCTTTCTTCATTGTATATTCTTGACCCCTGTGTCATCAATTAATTGACCATATATGTTTGGGTTTATTTCTGGGCTTCCTATTCTGTTCCACTGATCTATTTGTCTGTTTTTATTCCAATATCATACTGTTTTGATTGCTAGAGCTTTGTAATATAGTTTGAAATCAGGAAGTGGGGTACCTCTAGCTTTGTTCTTCTTTCTCAAGATTGCTTCAGCTATTCAAGTCTTTTGTGGTTCCGTACAAATTTCAGGATTGAAATTTTGATAAGAATTGCATTGAATTTGTAGATTGCTTTGGGTAGTATGGACATTTTAACAATATTAATTCTTCCAATTCATGAGCATGGATATATTTTTATTTATTTGTGTCTTCTTAAGTTTCCTTCATCAATGTCTTATAGTTTTAAATATACAGATCTTTCAATTCTTTGGTTAAATTTATTCCTAAGTATTTCATTATTTTTTTTTTAAAGATTTTATTTTCTTCCTTTTTCTCCCCAAAGCCCCCTAGTACATAGCTGTATATTCTTTGTTGTGGGTTCTTCTAGTTGTGGCATGTGGGACGCTGCCTCAGCATGGTTTGATGAGCAGTGCCATGTCTGCACCCAGGATTCAAACCAATGAAACACTTGGCCACCTGCAGCGGAGCACGCGAACTTAACCACTCGACTAAAGGGGCCAGCACCAGTATTTCGTTATTTTTGATACTATTGTAAATAGGATTTTTTTCTTAATTTCTCTTTCTGAAAATGTGTTGTTATTTTATAGAAATTCCACTGGTTTTTGTATATTGAATTTGTATCCTGCAACTTTACTGAATTCATTTGTTAGTTATAACAGTTTTGTATATGTAATGTCATGCCATCTTCAAATAGAGACAGTTTTACATCCTTCTTACCAATCCGGATGCCTTCTATTTATTTTTCTTATCTAATTGCTCTGGCTAGGACTTCCAGTACTGTGTTGAATAAAAGCAGTGAGAGTGGGAATTCTTGTCATGTTCCTAGTCTTAAAGAGAAAGCCTTCAACTTTCCACCACTAAGTGTGATGTTAGCTGTGGGCTTCTCATATGTGGCTTTTATTATCTTTGAAGTATGTTCCCTCTATACCTAGTTTGTTGAGAGTTTTTATCATAAATGGATGTTGAACATTGTCAAATGCTTTTTCTGGCTCTATTGAGATTATATGACTATTATCCTTCATTCTGTTGATGTGGTGCATCACATTGATTGACTAGCAGCTGTCAAACTATCCTTGCATCAAGGTATAAATCCCACTTGATCATGGTGTTTGAAACTTTTAAGGAACTGTTGAAATCGGTTTACTAATATTTTCTTGAGGATTTTTGCATGCATGTTCATCAGGGACATTGGCTTGTAATTTTCTTTTCTTGTAATGTCCCTGTCTGGTTTTGGTGTCAGGCTAATGCTGGCCTCATAAAATGAATTTGGAAGTGTATCCTCATCTTCTATTTTTTTGATGAGTTTGAAAAAGATTGGTATTAATTCTTCTTTAAATTTGGCAGAATTCACCAGTGAAGCACTCTGGTCTTGTACTTTCTTTTTAGAAGGATGTTGATTACTGATTCAGATTTTCTATTTATTCATGATTCAATCTTGGTAGGTTGTGTGTTCTAAGAGTGTATCCTTTTCTCCTATTGTCCAATTTGTTGGCATATAATTGTTCATAGTAATCTGTTATGATCTTTGTATTTGTGTGTTATCAGTGGCAATGTCTTCTCTTTCATTTATAATTTTGTTGATAAGAGACCTCTCTTTTTTCTTGGTTAGTGTAGCTAAAAGTTTGTCTATTTTGTTAATCTTTTCAGAAAACCAGCTCTTCATTTCACTGATCTTTTCTATTGTCAATTAGTCTCTTTCATTTATTTCTACTCTGATCTTTGTTATTTCTTTCTATCTACCAACTAAGGGCTTAGTTTTTTCTTCTTTTTCTAGTTCTTTGATACGTAATCTTAAATTGTTTCTTCATGGTCTTTCTTTTTTCTTAATGTAGGCATTTACCACTATAACCTTTTCTCTAAGAACTGCATTTGCTGCATCCCATAAGTTTTGGTATACTGTGTTTCTATATTCTTTTGTCTTAGCATATTTTTTTCTCTTTTGATTTCTTCTGTGACTCACTGTTTATTCAGGAGCATGTTGTTTAATCTCCACATATCTGTGATATTTCCAGTAATCTTCTTGTAATTGAATTCTAGTCTCATATTGTTGTTGATTCTTTCTTTTGCTGCATGGAAACTTTTTAGTTTGATGTGGACTCACTTTTTTAATTTTGATTTTGTTGCCCGTGCTTTTGCACTGTTGGTGGGAATGTAAGTTGGTACAGCCATTATGGAAAACAGTAGGGAGGTTCCCACAATAATTAAAAATGGAATGACTATACAACCTATCAATCCCAATTGTTGATATATAGCCAATGGAAATGAAATCAGCATCTTGAAGATATATCTGGACTTCCATGCTTATTGTCACATTGCTAACAATAGCCAAGATATAGAAGCAGCCTAACATTATTTCATGAATGAATGGATGAAGAAATTACGATACATATTTTCATAAATAGGCATCTGTCTTATTTGTGAAAAAAAAAACACAAAAATGCAGTGATTTTCCTTTTGTAGAACTTTTGATAGTGCCAGAATCTTTAAAATATGTTGATAATCATATGCATTTTATAGCTAAATTTCTAAAGAATTTATGAATTTAATACTAGAAATGAAAATTAAATAATTTCACTAATTAAACAAGATTATAGCCTCTTCAATTTAATGCATCATATTACACCCCTGGGAAATAATTTGTAGGCAAATTATTCTGTGAAATTTTTAGTTATTCATAAATTTCTACCTTGCTTTCAGCTATATCTAAACTTTCATAAATTTCTTGCTAGAATTAGAGCTGATAACTTGACTTTGAAGTCAAAATACTCATATTACAGAGAAAGGAAGAAACTTCAAAGTTAAATGAGTTCCAGTTAATGAAGTTAAAGCAGGAGCAATAGGTCTCAAATCTGAGTTAAGTTCTTCTCCCACTCTTAATTTGACTTTCTCTTTCTTCTTAGTCTGACAAATTCTAGACAGGATAATGCAGTGATATTTGTTTGTGCAAAGAAGCTGAGTAAATAAAATATGTGCCAATATGGTATGTAGTCATTATTTTAGGATGATTTTGCCACCATTTGATATAGAAAAGATATCCATCTAGCACTAATTTAAGAGAAATATTCAGCCAGAGTCAGTGATTTTATTAATAATGCTCTACCCATAAGAGGACACAGGCAGATGAATGAAACAACGTTTTGGCAAATGAGGAAATTTAGAAAGAGACAGGCTTACAGACAGAAGATTGAAAGGAGTTTTACTCGACAATTAATTAGAACTGGTAGAAGATTAATGGCTACAGTGCATGGGAAATACCATTAAACTTTTAGAATTTGAGTATCTATAAAAGTTTTTCATGATAGCATTGAGGTAATTTATTTTTTATTACAAAAAAGGAAGAGAAATATTTATAATGTATAGTACAAATATAAATCTGACAAGTTCTCTTAATAAATCTGCCTTTCTGTTTATTTTTTAGTCCTGTGATTTAAGGAACTTTCATTGTCTTTAGTTTTATTCTAAAAGATTTTAATTACTACATTACATAAAACATCTGAGTAAATAAAATTCTTCTAGTAAAGAAATGTTTCCTGGGATGGTAATTAAGATGCACAGCCTTTGTCCTCAGTTCACATTTATTAGTAAACTCTGAGACAAAGCAACATGTGTATGGCTAATAAAGCCAAAGTGTTAACAAATAAAGGAATTTTGGATCACTCTTTTTCTATTAAGAAAAGAAGTCTAATATTTTCTCTGCTTCCATGTTTGATATTATAGGAGAAAAATTATATGAATGACATTTTTCCCAAATGATTTTGGTTTAGTGCCTTTTTCCTGATATTTACATTTATATACAGTCACATAAATTAAAAGCAAAAACAGAGAAAAGAAAATTAGTTAATATAGAAAGGGAAAAACTCAAAGTAGATTAAAGACTTAGATGTAAGATTTGAAACTACAAAACTCCTACAGCAAAACATAGAGGGAAACTTTATGACATTGGTCTTGGCAATGACACTGACAGCACAAGCAAAAAAATCAAAACACTCAATGTTTTAATGTATCTGGAAAATCTCTCCCTCTATTTCCACTTATATTACAAAATAGAATATATCCTATAATATTATACATGTAGGTGTGCAATTATAAAATTATATGTTAGACCTATTTGCATTTATTCACCCCCAAATGTAATATGAACTGATTCCCATTTGTGGCCTTCAAAGACAATATTTTCATGTTTCTCTATTAAAAAAAAAATTACTAGCACCAGGAGTAGCTTGAGGAAGAAGAACGCAAAATTCATTGTGGATTTGGATTTCCTACTATCCTGAAGGCAATAGGGGTATTGTTATTCATGGTCAGTGAGTGTGTTGGAGGTGAGTTGGGGTAAAATCCCTTGTATGCAGTAGCATCATATCAGTAAAGCTTTCATCAGTGTTTAATCGGTTTAAGGTACAAATAAAAGGTGAATTATTAGGATGCACAATGGACATGATGCTTATTTGGTAAAAATGTAATGTTAACTAAAAGGACTGAGATATGGGCTGGTTGGATTGGCAGCACTAAAATCATTGTAATAAGAACATTACAGGTTACTCAGGGCATCTAACTGACAACTTGAAGCATGCTGTGATAGGCAGAGGTCCTTTGTGGCATCTTTGATATAGACATATTTCTTGCAGCCACATTGAAAATTATGCTGAAAATCAGGACTATAATGTGAATTTGAAGGTGACAGGATGACAAAAGAGAGGACATGTTCAGCCTTAACAGGTCCTCTTTGTTAAAGTCAGGTCCTGAAAGGCAGAATGGAACCCTAAAATATAGAATGAAGAATTTTAATTGATGAACTTAAGAAATATGAGCCCCCAAATTTCCTTGATCCCTCATCATATGCCTTTCTCAGACTTCCTTGTCACCTATGATATTGTGATTTATAATAAGAAATATATATTTGATCTTCATGCCTGTTTCTGGCACAGAGCTCCTAAAATCCTTGAAACTTCCTAAGAGATGACAGCAATAAAGGTATCTTTTGTTATCTTAATGAAGTGACTTTTGGAAAACCTCTAAGGATGGGGGCTAGTTGCCAGTGGAGCCAACCATGTGATTAGAGGGTTGGAACTTTCAGCCCTACCACTTGACCTCTGGGAAGGGGAGGGGAGTTGGAGATTGAGTTCAATCACCAATGTCCAGTGATTTACTCAATCCATGCCTATCTAATGAAGTCTCTATAAAAGCCCAGGGCAGGGTTCAGAGAACTTCTACGTTGGTGAACACATGGAGATTCAGGGAGAGTGGCATGCTCTGAGAGGTCATGGACACTTCACACTCTTTCCCCATAACTTACCATATTCATTTCTTCCATCTCGCTGTTCCTGAGTTATATTGTTTTATAATAAACTGTTACTCTAGTCAGTAAAATGTTTATCTGAGTGCTATGAGCTGCTCTAGCAAATTAATCGGACCCAAGGTGAGGGGCACAGGAACCTCCAATCTGTAGTTTGTCGGTCAGAGGTTCAGGTGACAACCTGGACTTATGATTGGCATCTGAAGTGGTAGACAGTCTTAGGAATGAGCATTTAACCTGTGAGATCTGATACTATCTCCAAGGAGATACTGTTAGAATTGAGTTAAATTGTAGGACATTCAGCTGGTGTCACAGAGAATTGCATGGTGGAATTGGAACTGGGTGCAGAATCCTACATATAAATTCCATCTTTCTACCCTACTCATTTGTCATTATTCATGAATCAGTAAAGATCCATATCACTGGCCATCTACACAAAATACCAACCAAGAGTATTTCCTAAAGTTATGCCCACTGAGATACTTCCCTTCTATTATTCTCCTTCATGGCAATCCATAAGTGGAGTTGTAATTATTTTAGCAGTTTACTTTTAGCTAAGTCTAACTTTTTGCACGGGACAAATGGAAACTGTTTCCAAGTTTTATTATTTTATCATCAACTGCTTATAAGAAAGTATACATGTGACCACATGTGTGGATTGAACAGGCGGAGTAGATACATTGGGAGTCTGAGCCTCCTACCTACAGAATATACTCATGCTTTTTAGAATTGTTTGTATTTGATTCCATATATAATACTACAATTTCATGATGAATCACTGATAGCATACTCAACTTCATGGATTATTGGAACAAATAATACTCGGTTCTTGATCAGCAACACAGGTTACATATTTTTGGTTGTCCTATTACCAAACATCCTCTTTTCTTTCCCCATAGCCAAGTGCAAGGCAGCAACCATCATTCCAAAGGAGAATGGTTAGTAGCAGAAGAGTTCATAGCTTTGCTTCAAAATCTAAAGACCTGGGGCTGGCTCCATGGCCGAGCGGTTAAGTTCGCGCGCTCCGCTGCAGTGGCCCAGGGTTCGGATCCTGGGCGTGGACATGGCACCGCTTGTCAGGCCACGTTGAGGCAGTGTCCCACATCCCACAACTAGAAGGACCTGCAACTAAGATATACAACTGTGTACACGGGGGTTTGGGGAGATAAAGCAGAAATAAAAAAAGATTGGAAACAGTTGTTAGCCCAGGTGCCAATAAAAAAAAAGAAATCTAAAGACTGCTGCTGAATATTTTTGATTTGTTTTTTAATTATGAACTAGTAAGCACTATTGGAACTGATGTGTCATAAGACTCAGGCATTGATGAATGAAATTAAAGAAGAGGCAAATAGGGACAAGCCCCATGGCTGAGTGGTTAAGTTCATGAGCTCCGTTTTGGCAGCCTGGGGTTTGCTTGTTTGGATTCTGGGCACAGACCTAGCACTGCTCATCAAGCCATGCTGAGGCGTCCCACATAGAAGAACTAGGAGTACCTACAACTAGGATACACAACTATGTACTGGGGGACTTTGGGGAGGGAAAAAAAAGAGAAGATTGGCAACAGCTGTTAGCTCAGGGCCAATCTCCCAAAGAAAAATCCAAAAGACCAAAAAAACCACACTGACCAGCTTAAATTAGTTTAAAAAAAAAAAAAGAGGCAAATAAATGGAAAGACATCCTATGTTCATGGATTGGAAGACTTAATATTATTAAAATGTCTGTACTACCCAAAGAAAACTATAGATGCAATGCAATCCCTATCTAAATCCCAAAGGCATTTTTTACAGAAATCACACAAGCAATTCTAAAATTCATACAGAAACACAAAGGACACTGATTAATGATACGTGTGCCAAGAATACACAATGGGGAAAGAAAATCTCTTCATCAAATGGTATTGGGATAACTGGATATCCACATGTAAAAGAATGAAATTGGATTCTTTTCTTACAACATATACAAAAATCAACTCGAAATGGATTAAGGACAAATGTTAAGACCTGCAACTGTAAAACTCCTAGGAGAAAACTTAGTAACATTGGACCTGACAATTATTTATTGGATACAACACCAAAAGCACAGTGAACAAAAGCAAAAATAAGTGAGATTTTATCAAACTAAAAAGCTTCTACACAGCAATGGAGACAAGCAATAGAGTCAAAAGACAATCTATGGAATAGCAGAAAATATTTGCAAACCATCTATCTGATAAAGGGTTAATACCCAAAATATTTAAAGAACTCCTACAACTCAATATCAAAATTAAAAAAAGAGCAAAGGACTTGAGGAGACATTTCTTCAAAGACATAGAAATAGCCAACAGGTATATATAAAGATGCTCAACATCACTAATCATCAGGGAACTGTAGATCAAAACCACTATGATATATGACTTCATACTTGTTAGGACGACCATTATCAAAAACAAAACAAAACAAATGATAACAAGTGTTGGTGAGGATGTGGAGAAACTGGAACCCTTATATACCTTTACTGATCCTGTAGAATGATGCAGCTGCTATGGAAAACATTGTGGAAGTTCTTTAACAAATTTTTAAAAGAACTATCATACGATCCAACAGTTCCACGTCTGGGTATTTATCCAAAAGATTTGAAATTAGATTTTGAAAAGTCATTTTCACACTCATGTTAATTGTTGCATTATTCACAGTAACAAAGTTGTGGAAATAACCTAAATGTCCATCAATAGATGGATGGATAAAATGTGTATATACCTACAATGGAATTTTATTCAGCCTCTAAAAAGAAGGAAATCCTGCAATATGCAACAACGTGGATGAACCTGGAGGACATTGTGCTAAGTGAAATAAGACAATCGCAGAAAGACAAATACTGCATGATTCCACTTATATGAAGTATTTAAAATAGTCAAATGCTTAGAAGCAGAGAGATAAATGGTGGTTACCAGGGGCTGGAGGAAGGGGGAATGGGAAGGTGGAATTCAATGAGTATAAAGTTTCATTTATGCAAGATGATAAACTCTAGGTTTCTGCTGTACAACATCTTGCCTGTATTTAACAATATTGTATTATACACTTAAAACTTTTTTAGGAAGATGGATCTCATGTGAAATACTTTTACTGCAATAAAATAGAAAAAAATAAGCTATACTTAGAAAAATAACACATAGAACTTAGATTGCAGGAATACTTGTGGACATACCTGGACCTGAGGCTGAACTTTCTCTTGTTCTGAGCCCTACCCAAAACGAGCAGCCTTAAATTTTTTCAGTTATTGAATTAGAGTAATTCACTGACATATCGTATATGTCACCATCAAAATCTGGAGGCCAGAAACCATTGTGCTTCTTTGTAGTGACTGTGGTTCAAGGTACAGCAACTAACTTTTCTCCTTAGGCAAGCCACAAACAACTGGACTTTTAGAAATTTACTAATACAGTAGGTTCCTTAACTTTCAAAGGGCTTGTATTATACCTCTACTAATCACGTACCTCACTGCATCACGTCATCGATATAATGGATCGTCTCTGGATTATATTGTGATACAGAGAAAGAGAATTGATATATGCCTGAGTTAAGATGCTCTCCTTGTCGCGTGCAGGCAAACTTTTATTGATCATTCTTACTAATCAGTATGGAAAAAAGCCCGTTTTCCAGATCAATAGTTGCATGCCAGGTGCCAGAGAATATGATTATTTGCTCTAACTGCAATTTGAGGCATCACCTGATTATGTATACAATAATTCCTCCCACATTATCTGGCTTTTACACTACTCCTGGAGGTGAGATAAATATTTGATAGAAATCATCACCTTGCATCTTTTAAATATTTAATAATTTCCCTAATCTTTACAAGTACTCAATGGATATGGTTTTGCTTTAGCTTCTTTATTTTTCTTGAGTAAGGCAGATCAAAGAGGTTCTGTTTGATACTTGCAAACTTAATAAGCTTTATTACACAGATCAGGACACCGACATTGGGATATTTTCACTTGCCAGAAAGGAGTTATTTATCTAGTTCAATGTTGTCAGGAAATGGATAACTAATTCTTCATGGTTCAGCACACCCATTAGAAATAGTGTGAGGTTAACTTGTGCTAAAATTTAATTTATCATCTGATATCCCTAAGTCACTGTTCTGACCAGAGGACGATAGTAGTATTTTGGTTCTCTAGGTATTGGTATCAATTTACAATTGGTGCCATATAATCCCTAAAGATTCTAGGTATTTTCATTTTCCCAGTGCACATTCATTCTCAAAGTTTCCTATATATCCCTTTGGAAAATATTGGAGAAATATTTACAGTATTAAGACTTGGCAGTGGCACAGGGTGTTTCTCAAGGAGGACACTTCAATCATGGAATCTTGGTATATGAACTTAGCTTATGTTTAAAAACTGATTGAGAGGCTCTGAATCTCTCTTGGGTTGTCTAATGTCAGGATTCTGTTCACCAGAATAAGAGTTTTTACTATTATATAAATTAAGAAATAGTAGTCAGTCAAAATATTTCATTCCTAGTGATCGCATGATCACTATCACAGCTACCACAGATCCTGGTTCAAAATATTCTCGTTGCCACTCCATTCTTGCTCCCTATAATGGTCATTGCACTTATTTTGCCTCTACTGGGGAAGTGTCAGTAGCTGAGCTCTATCAATCTTGTATTCAATGATTTCCATGGAAAATTTGCTTTCCATTTCATTGGCAGCATCTCTCACCATTATTCCCAGTCTCCAGAGAACATGCATCACTAAGATTTTCAAAGATGCTACTGTTCACTTTACTGATATATTTTTCAATGTCTTCATGCATACTTCTTCTGGCCCTTGGGGGATATACTTAGCAAGACTGTAAAGTTTGTATTTAATAAATCTGTTCCATCAGTCTCATCATTGTAAATCTTTGAATTTCATGTTTTACATTTTGTCAGAAAAGTTCTAGCACGTATACCTCATAAATAAGCCACTATTGTTTCTAGACTTCAGTCAGCTGATGAAGAAAACTATTCAGATCTATTTTAAGCTACCCAAGCTAGCATGCTTTAATTCCTGAATAAGGATAAGTGGCTTTCATGAGAAATTATGGAGCCAATTAGTGGAAGGATGAAGACTGTATCTGGGGATAGACAGAATCAAAGCCAATTTTCTAGTTTTATATTTTGGAGGGATTTGAGACTCAATGTGTCAAACCACTTCTCTTAGGGTCTTCCAGCTTTAGTCTACCCCATTTCTATATAAGTCCTACTCTTTCTACCCTAGATATAATATTCTTTGCGCACTCAAAGACACCATTCAAGCAATTTTCTCCTCTCTTCAGTTTTTTTCTTTTTACTGTGACTTTTCCATTTTTTCTCCCATTTTTTATAAAAACCTCTTGTGACCCTACAACTCCCTTCAGATTCTCTCTGCTTTTTATGTCAAAACTCTTCAAAAAGATCATTGCTTCTTCTCTCTTCATTTCCCCTTTTATTTTTCCCTTAAGCTCTCTACAATCAGGAGCTCACTTCTCCTCACTCAATGCACCTAACAGCAGTGTCTCCTGTTTGTTCCTGGAACACAATATAGTGGCTACAACTCAGGGAGTTTGAAAACAGTTCCTTCTTACTATAACCAAGTTCCTTTGGATATATGTATCACTTACACCTCATCTCTTTCATGTCTTTACTCAATGTTACCTTCTCATTGAAGGCTTCCTTGCTCACGCTATTTAAATATTAACATATTGCTCTTTCTCCAAAATTGTTATATAATTTCCTTAATTTTTATATTGTCTGCATCTGCTTGTTAGATAGTAAGTTCCATTCAAACAAAGGTTTTTAACCTATTTTGTTTGTTGCTATATCCTTACTGTTTATCTAGCACATGAGAATTTTTCAGCAAATCTTTGTTTAAACAACTTCAAAATGTATATTTATAACAATGGCATTTCATTAATATTGCATATGAGAAAGTTCCAATATTACAAAAAAAATTGAAAATCTGTTTTAGTGGTTTCACAAGATGCTGTTGCTTACATACCCTGCAAGAGATTCAACTACTTAATAATTGTTTATTATTAACTTCAATTTTATCCTATTGTAAAATGATATACACAGTTTGTTTAGTCTATGGTAAAAAAAAATCTATAAGATAGTTTCCTAGAAGCAGAATTACTCTATTCAAGTGTCTGGACATCCTTAAGGTACTCAACACTAATATATTGCTTTCCAGAAGAAGTGGACTGATTTACACTGTCAGAATTAATCTCATCAGAGCATCTGTGTGGTTGATCTGTTTAAGGTTTCGTGCATAGGTCTTTGCTTTGACATCTAAGATTTTTTAAAATCTACACAATCTTGTGGAATTATGTTAAATTTAAAAATTATGAAAAAATTGGATTACTAATTTAGGATATTCAGGAAAAAATTAATCAGTTGAAAAATGATAAAATGTGTTGATATAGATTTTATATCTTAAGGTGGGTCTTCACTAATATGACCTGATAAGAACTGTAACAGTGTAAAAAAAAATTTTGTGGTACTTTGGTACAGTATTTATTCCAGTAACTGACAGAAGCTTGCAGGGTTTATTCCTTGTATAATGTTTCCATTTCATAAGTACACCAAAGTTTTTGAGCTCAATAAAGAAAGTAATAAAAGAAGAAATTATTTTCCACACATTTTACCATATACAAAGGTCTTTCAATGCCAATTTATCATACAATACAAAAACAACACTTAAAAATGGGACTATATACTCTTTCATGTAGTTGCCAAAATAAAACTCTAAGATAATAAGTAAAACTTGTACAAAAATGTACTGTTGCTTCACTGTATAGCACAAATGTTCTGATTGTAATTCAAGTATTCTTTGAATTACACCTATGAGAGCGCTAACAGCATTTCATATCGAGGGACCAGTACATCATACGTATAATATAATATGCTGTACTAGAAAGAGAAAGTATGATTCTGTCTAGTCACAGAAATAGATACGGCTGACTCAGTGAATTTTCCACTTTCAGTCATTTAAGTTTATGACTATTATTTATTTTATGCTACTCTTCTGTTCCCCGTCAAAATATTTTGTGCTCCGAAATTTATTTGTCCTATTTGGAACTCATAATATGAGCAGTCTTTACAACATTTAGTTTTCAACTCTACTCTTGTGGTTCAAAGATTTAGTCTGTTATGATTTCCATTATATTTGTATCTAAGAAACTATTTAGCATGATTTGTATGAGTTATTATAGAATAGAGATCACATACTCAAAGAGATTTAGGGGCCATTCCATGATACAAATTAGCAAAGGAAAAAGTATAAGAAATAAAAATGCGAAATTGTGGTGCTTTATGTAAATAGGCAACTGCTGCTCTGCTCAAGAGTAAGGTTGTTTAATTGATTTACATTTTAGGAGACTGAGTGGTAAATAGGTCATGAATGGAGTATCATTCTGGTTCCGTTCACTGTAAGTAACTTGCAAACTGTTATGGAGCAAACAAGGATGCTTGTTCCACTCTGTATCATTACTAAAAGTATGGTAAAGCCATTACAACCATCTGTCAAGTGATAAGATCATTATCTAAGAATTTTAAACAGAATGATAGGAGTTGCAATGTTATCTTGATAAGATAGCATGCTTCTGTTAGGATCTCACTATATAATGGTAGAGATTTAATTATGGTGCAGAGCTATAAATACAAAGTCAAAAGTCTTGACTCTAGATTCCTTCAAACATTCAAGTAATCTTTTATTCTTGAATGTTAACCTCTATTTTGGGGGGTTTGAAACAAAGGAATATTTAATATTTCTAAAATAAAAATTAAAAGTGAGTAATATATTTGCAACTTGTAATGAAAGAATTTTACTTTTCTTTTTTTCATTTATGAGCATGATATTGTAAGCTGTTTTTAAAAATATTTAAAAACCTCCACAAAATTATTATTTGTTTTTTTCATGCTCAATTCATGGTATTTCCTGCATGTGTGTGTGTGTGTGTGTGTATGTGTGTTTAATTAAGTTCATGCTAAGACAGTGATGAAAATATCACTGAGAGAATGCTGTTGACATTAATAGTCCCAAAACTAATTTTTTTTTTTTGTAAGGATGATTGGCCTTGAGCTAACATCTGTTGCCAACCTCCCTCTTTGGCTTGAGGAAGATTGTCCCTGAGGTAAGATCTGTGCCCATCTTTCCTCTGTTTTGTATATGACATGCTGCCACAGAATGGCTTGATGAGGGGTGTGTAGGTCCGCACCCGGGATCTGAATTCATGAACTCTGGACCGCTTACGCAGATCATGCGAACTTAACAACTATGCCACCAGGCCGGCTCCCAAAACTAAAATTTTTGATGGTTAAATAATTATTTGGAAAATACAGCCTCTAAAATGTAAAAATGTTCTTCAAGTATTTTAGACTTTCTTTGATCCTCAGTTAGTTGCTTTCATGTAGCCAGAGCTTAAGCTCCACTCAAAAAAGAATTATGTTTAGACTGAGATCATAGTTGAAGTGATTAGATTCTATGTATTATTTTATAATTCCAACAGTTCTTTTATATCACAAAAATAAAATACTTTGAATTTTTTCTATTGACTCAATAGCTTGATTCTAAACCTATTGTTCACTGCAAGTCTTGTCTTTATTCCCAGCTTATAAAAAAGAGTAATTAATTGACTGGGATTTTATTCTATAGATTAGCTATGAATCCTACATTTTACTGTAATTTTTATCAAATTTTACAAAATACTGCTATATAAATACCAGGCATGACCAGTGGCACTTAAAATTCTACACCCGAGTGTTTCTAGATGTATGGAGCAGTGAAATTTAGGATAAGGATGCCATAATAAAGCATTTGTAAATACTTGAGATATTATCATACATTGCTTTGACAAAGGTTTGTATATTTGAGACGTACTAGAAAATATTTAATTTTTAAGCAGAATATATTCTTCATTAAGCATAAAAATAGACAGGACAGTAATAAAATAAAGTAGCTAACCATTATAGCAAAAAATCCAAAATTATGGTTGCAAATTGATTAAGTAATTGAAAGTATGTCTAGCAAAATAATGAAAGATGTTATATTCCTTATATAAATGACTTCTGTTTTATAAATTGTAAATCATTCATACAATATGGCATTCAATATGATTATTGTGTTTGAGCTCAGAAACCCAACTGAAATTAGCGTGGGCAAATAAAGAGCCCAAATTCATTGACCTCATAATCATGTATTACCACAGGGTAGTAGATTTAAGCCAATCACACATAGGAATGATATCACTCTCACCTTTCTCTTTTACTGATTTTTTTTGTGAATCTTGGTTTCAGTCTCAGCTAGATTTTGTTCTTTGACCACTGACAACTCTTGAGGTATAAATCTAACAGTTCAGCAGAACTAGGTGAAATATTTTTTCTGTCAGCTCTGGTTTAATGAAAAAAATTCCTAAGAAAGTACTCTGACAGGTAATTGATATGAGCCACCATCTGGTAGACGAAATTTATGAGATACCAGGCCATTGATTCTATCAGTCTTATATTTGGTGATGCTTCAAGGCATGAGATTTAGTATCTTTAGGAAGTCCCACTTGTTGTCAAGCATGATATTGTCCATCTTGATGAGAGGGACCACGGTTTTTGTCTTCTCAAGAATAAGTAACTTAATATGCTACCCACACCAATCACTTCCACACATGAATCTGTAGTTACAGAAATCACTATTAAAAGCATATCTGAAAGAGAAAGGAAAATAATGTCTCAAGGTGCCAGTTGAATAACTAGAGATATTTTGTTAAAATGAATAGAGGTTGGATTGTCGTATCTGATATTTCTATTAGCTGCAGTTGGATCAAAAAGCAGTGAAAATATTTTGATATCTATAGGATATACAGAATATCTATAGGAAATCAGAAATCATCACAATCTGTCCCCTGATTCAGACTTTAAGAGTGGTCCATGAAGCAATATTCTTGTAGTCTCTCTTCCTCACAAGTAACATCCAACCATCTGCAAGTTCCATGAATTTTTCTTCCTAAACTTCTTTCTAGTGTAGCCATTATATTTTTCAATTTTCATTACAACCACCATTGTTATGTATTTATTTATTTTTTTGCTGAAGAAGATTAGCCCTGAGTTAACATCTGTTACTAATCTTCCTCTTTTTGCTTGAGGGATATTTTTGCTGAGCTAACATCTGCGTCAATCTTCCTCTATTTTGTATGTGGGACACTGCTACAGCAGGGCTTGATGAGCCATACATAAGTCCATGCTCAGGATGCGAACCAGTGAATCCAAGGCGACCAACATGGAGTGCACAAACTTAACCACTATGCTACTGGGCCAGCCCCATATAATTCTCTTTTTTTGGTGAGGAAGATTAACCCTGAGCTAACACCTGCGACAATCTTCCTCCACTTTCTGCATGGGTCGCTGCCACGGCATGGCTGATGTGTGGTGTAAGTCCACACCTGGGACCTGAACCTGTGAATGCTGACCGCCAAAGCAGAGCATGCTATACTCAACCACCACTCCACAGGGCCAGCCACTCATCTTTATTTTTTAGATGAATATTGTGGACATCTAATGAGTCTTCCTACATCCCTGCCAAATTAATGTTCACATTGCCACTAAATGATTTTTGCAAAAATGAAATTTGACTAAGATATCGCATTAATATCCTTTCTTTAAATTATGCCTTATACTAATCATGACCAAATTAATACACCACGTATAGCTGTTTTCTGAGCCCCAGACACGTATATTCCATATCTAATGTCCCTATCTTTAGATATCACTTTGGCATTCCTAGGTTAACATGAATTTATAATAAAAGACAATAAGCAGAAGGTTTTTCTTTACAATAATTTTGGGCATATTTAATTTTTATGATGTCTCAGATAATATAATGGCAGTTATTTGGTCCCATTATGTAGGACGCTGCTAACCACAACTTTTCAATAATAAATTAGCAACTATAGGTCAGTTGTGTGAGTGTCTGTGTGTATGTACAATGTTTATATAAATCTCAGTGTTATACAAATTAATGCAGTAGAATGAAAAATTACTAGTTATGGTAAAAATGACTATAGACGTTTCTACCTTCTTAGGATGATACATAGTTATATGAGGGGGAAAACAAATATGACTTTTACTCGCTTTCGTCTACAAGAACCTGGGAAGGGAGAAGGGACAGATTTGTATTTCCAAACATTGCCAGTACTTTTAGATATGAAGTAATGAGACACCGATTAAGTGATTTTGCTCAGCAAATTCTATTAAAGACTCTTTCTATATGCAAAAGAAAAACCAGAGCTGAGGAGTAAGAAGGGAATTTAATTTATCTATATGATGAAATAAAGAGAGGAGCTGGAGGCACAGAGGGTTGGAGAATGCAGAGGCAAATTACTGTTGGTCAGGAGCCATGTGAGGAGTTGGAACTCTAGGGAAATGGATAATGAGAATTTCCCAGAGGCAAGATGGCTGAAGGACTACATAAGAGTTTCAGTTTTAAAGATTTCAATATTGGAAACCACGTACACATTCAGAATATTGCCCAAAAACCTTCAGTAAAATCTAATGGAAACACATAAATGCTTTTCATGAGTATTGTATGAGAAAACTCAATTAAAAGGGCCTACGTTCTTTGACTGATTTTGAGTAGTTAGTTCAATTAAGTGTTACTACAAAATTGCTGATTAAAAAACAGCCACAGAATCTTAGCAGCATACAGAAATATTTGCTTCTCATTTATAAGCAGTGGTTAGCTGATCTGGATTTACTTGGTTGTTTTCCAAGCATTTCTCATGCTTCTCCTAGATTAGTGAGCCAGGTTGGGCATATCCTTTTAATAGGGATGGCAAAAATGAAAGAGCACAAAAAAAGCAGGCAATAATTCTTAAGGGGTAGGGATGAAACTGGCACACCACCACTTTTGCTTCTTTGTTATTTTACTGGTCAAAGCAAATGATGAGCCTGAGCTCAGATTCAGTGGGTGGGAAAAACATCTCCATTGTTTTAGGAAAAACTGCAAAGTCCTATGGTAAAAGGCATGGAGAAAGAGATATTGGAAAGAAAGATTATATAAACTGTTCCATATTCATTTCTCTTGTTCTTACATTGGAGTAAAAGGTAATATACTTTGTTCCAAGTATTCTCCCTTGTCTCCCCTAGAATGTATAGTGATCACAGAAGAAGCACCAGGCTTCACGGCAAAGTATAATAGGAGAGTTTAGACATTTTTCCCATCAAACATGGGAGTCATGCGAAATATCCTGAATTACATTTGGGGGATATGTTTGAGGTGCTTATGGGTTCACGTGCAGCACAGTCCATATCTTAAACCATTGATTATCTAGATAATTGAGGCAGTTATGTGTAAATCTTCACTATGCCTATTTTCAAGGGAATAGTACAGTGTATTGATATGTGACTCATCTTTTTAACATTACTTTATATTCACAGGTAACTATTGGAAACCATTTTGAGACTGAAATTGCACTTTCAACCTCTACATTTTAGACAGAAAGTAAGCATCATCAATATTTTATAAACTTTCAAGAGTATAAATGTTCCAGGATTCTCTTCTTTATGATGCAGCCAGTGGAATAGTCTAGGAGTTATTATGTAAACCAACATCAAAAAAATATGCCTGGATATATCAGAAGTCACAATCTTGTCTCAGCTAAGACTGATTCTGAAAGAGAGAGGTCTTGTATATTGGAACATTTGAGCACAGTAGACCTTATACCCAAAAGAATTGCTGCGGATAGCTTCAAGAAGTTCCAGAGACTGAACTGGAATTGAAGACTTAAAATAGTAATTGGCTTAACACAATGATATGCAGGAAAAAATTATGAAAAGAATCAGTTGCAGAGAAGTAAAGTATACTGTTATGAAGTCTCTGAGGCCCTCCTCTAAAAGTCATCAATAGTTTTCAATTTCAAGTGTGTCAGAGTATGTTAACATCTATATAAGAGCACTTAAATATGCATGAAATTGTAGGCTGAGTAAAGGGGATTTGGATTTCAGATTCTAAATGTTTAAGCACCAAAAAGGAGCAGATAACTCTTCATGGGTATTGATATCAAAATGATTTAAGCAAAAAAGAGTAGAGATGAGTACTATGAAATGGAGAAGGGAAAAACAGGGTAGATCTAACTAAGGTACCACAGATGCTTTTCAGAGTGTTCTTTTGGGAAAAACATAATATAATAAGAGAGTTTTCTTTCTCTAAGTCTAGTTAATTGAGAGAAAAAAGAGATCGCAATGGCTGCTCTCTTCAAGGAACAGCCCAGGAATGCTGTGTACTGGCAGTTTCCGCTCAGGTTAGAAGAGCTCATGAAGGGAGTGGCCTCGAATCTCAGAGGACAGGCAGGTTACTGACTCCCATATAGAGGTCTCTTCAAACCAAGTGGTGTGTTATTTAGTTTCCAAATATTTCAGAATTTTCCAGAGATATTTCTATTGCTGATTTCTAATTTAATGTCATTGTGGCCTTTGTATAACTAGAATATATTTAAATTTAGTAGACTTACTTTATTGCTCAGAATATGTAGGTCCACAAATTAAAAATTTTAAGATAAACCAAAGGGCTGATCATTTTCAATTGTGTTATTTTTACATCTCTCTGTAAATTATCTGATCGAAATAATAGAAGCATATAAGAATTAAAAGATTTATTTTATGCTATAATCTCTGTTAATCAAGTTAATAATTTAAATTGTTTCTCTCAAAATTGTCTATGGACAGTCATCATCATCCCTCTAATCCACATTTGTTATTCTCATCCACAAAAAAGCCATATTAATGCTTTTCCCAAGTAGTGAACTCTGAGGAAAAATAAAGCTTTCCTGTAGGTGGAAATCCTCTCTAACAATATCCCCTCTCATTTGAGGCAATTGCTACTACCAAACTCCTCTCTCTACCTTTTAGGGGATTTTCTGAATGCCAGTCATCAGGCAGGAGAAAAATTCTGTCCAGAAAGATATGTGAGGCAGATTAGTACGATGTTATCAACCTCCACGGCTGCCATGCGGCTCTTGGTCCACTGCAACAGTCGCCCACATGATCAGCCTCTTGATGTTCTGGGCCGCACAGTGCATCCTGTACACAGCAATCAGCGTGAGCTTTTAACACATAAATGTCATCGTATCATCCTCTCCTTTAAACCCTCCAATAGATTCCTTTGCACTCGAGTAAAACACAAACTCTTTACCCTGATCACACAATCTACAAAGTCAATTTAAGGCACTATAGATTCAAATATCCCCTTTTATTATCATCACAGAATTTATCATGGTTTGAACATATTTATTCTTGTACTTACATATGTTATATATTTAGTTATGCATTTTTAATGCTTTACACAAGAATGCAGTACCTTACCTAGCTTGTTTACTTCTGCATCATGCACCCTTTCTGCTGGCACACAGTGTGATTTGATTTAAATATGCTGAGTGGACGACTAAACAGGGATGGACACGTGACAGGAGAGGAAGCACACCGAGGGACAGAAAGAACTTGGTAAATGGTTTGATTTATGATATTAGAAGACAGAGTTGGGTCCTGCTGCCTAGAGTAATTACTTGAATTAAATTTCCATTTTTCAGGGCCAGCTGCATGGTCGAGTGGTTAAGCTTGCACGCTCTGCTTCGGCGGCCCAGGCTTTCACCAGTTCAGATCCTGGGAGCTGACATGGGACCGCTCATTAGGCCATGCTGAGGCAGCATCCCACATGCCACAACTAGAAGGACCCACAACTAAAAGTAAAAATTTCCATTTTTCTATTTAACCATAAAATTCATTTTTAGTAGATATTACATAATATTTTAGATTCAATTTTATAATTAGATTAGATAATCTGTATTTACCTTATATATATAGATTAGATAATTAGATTTTTTAAATATGTGAAGATTTTTTATTTTTTATACATACATGAAAAAAGGTATATATTTTTTATAGAGAGAGATTTTATATATACAACATGAAGCACATGGTTAGCCACAATTAGTGTTGGCGATTTTAATCGTTTAAAAAGAAGAAAAGAAAATATCTTAAAATTTAAAATTTTTTTTAAATATTTAAAAATAAAAATATATATATTCATATATTTATGAATCATTCCATAATATAACTACCATTCTATAATTGTTACCAGCATGTAAAAATATATCGCACCCAAGTTTTGAAAATCATATTAAAAATAATCCTTTGGAACATAAATCAGAAATTGCCAGCTGACTCTATGGTGTTCAATTTATAATGTTACCTATTATTGTCCAGCAAATTCTCATAATACTTGATAAAATATGACTTCTGAGTGTTAAACAATAAAAAAAGAAAAAGATTTATATATTACTCCTGACCATAAGCTTAAGTGTCCTCCTATAGCATCAATAAACATGGTGGGGACTGCTGATTATTTAGGTGGTTACCTGTATTTACAAAAGTGAATGACCTTAATCTTAAAAGGTTTAGGAGTCAATTATGTATGGAGAATGGTCTAATCTATGGTCTTCGATGAAATTATATTGCAAAATGCAGTCAATAGTGTCCTATGAAAGAAGGCCAAAAGCTATCTGTTATAAATAAAATTATACAGTTGCTTTCTCTATGTTTAACTTTAAAAACTGCTTAGGAAAATGTCAGCTAACAATACTCTATATCCTCAATTTTATCTAGTTAATTTTTTTTTCCTAAATTTTTTTGTGAAAAATTTAGTCACAAACATAAAGACATAAACAAACATGTAATAAACACACATACATCTCTCTGATGGTCCCAATGGTGAATATTTTGCATGTCTGTTTCTCTTCAGTGTTTTATACAGCAGCTATCTCATCAATTTCAAGGGTACCCTATGACTTAACCTGAGCATTCAGTACTACTTTGTGGAATCTCCCTCAGCACTCACTCTGTTGCTTTGTTGGTGAACAGTGCCTAATAGACTGTTTCTAGTTAACCTAACATGAAGCTTCTGGCTCAATAGGTGATTAAAATACATGATACAGAACTGAGTGTCTTCTTTCACGCAGAGTCACTCATTTACAGTACTTCTAAAAGTTTCCAGTTATAACTGTAAGCCCAGATTCTTATATTTTTTAAGCTAAAATGCTTTATGGTGTTTGTTCATAGCATTTTAGTTTACTCTAATGGCTATCTACCTGTTTTTTTGCTCCTCTGGAAAATAGATTTCTATTTTTTTGAAGGCTGAAATTCTTGCAGAATCTCACCTTTTTTTTTAATTTAATGTTTTTTTGTGTGTGAGGAAGATTGGCCCTGAGCTAACATATGTGCCAATCTTCCTTTATTTTATATGAGATGCTGCCGCAGCATGGCTTGATGAGCAGTGCTAGGTCCATGCCTGGGATCTGAACCTGCGAACCCCAGCCAATAAAGCAGAGCAAGTGAACTTGACCTCTATGCCACTGGCCAGCCCCTCACATCTAATTCTTAAGGGATGACATTTTTGAACTTTAAAATGTTTTCAGTTAAGTAAAGCTATAAAAATTGACTCGAGAACTTCCAGATTTTCTGATAGATTTTATTTTCCTTTGTATGCTGTGTAATAAGTAAAATGTTGTCTGAAATCAGAGCTAGAGGGAAGCCAACCTGGGACTATAATGCATATTACAAAAGATGACCTGAATTGGATGCAATAAAAATATAAAGTGGTAAAATAATTGGGTATTAATCCCACCCAACAAACATTTATATTTATATATTTGGTATTTGTGAAAATGTATCAGTGTTCTAGCCCTCAAAAAGATATGATCTATATAGAGATGCAGAAATGTAAATCATTAATGAAAATACTAGTAATATTGGCATGAGTCCATTAACATAAATAAAATCAAATAGATATAAGACCAAAAAATGGAGTTAATTTCGATATCAGTTTTGGAGAAAGATTTACAGAAGAAGCAGCATTTCAGTTAGAGCATAAAAGATGGACAGAATTTCAACAGGTGAAGGAGAGGAAGAAACTCACTTTAAAGGAGAAAATCACACGATCCAAGAGATGGTATCCAGTTTAAATAAAGTCAAATGTGCCGGTTAGTTACATATTTTTGAGGATTTTGAATGTGATACTAGCATACTAAGATATTTCGACTTGCTTCTTTTTTTTCTCACAGTTCTTCCCTTAGAGGAATGCCACTTAAGAGATTGTTATGATTGGATTTAAGGTTTTTGGAGCTACCCCTAGTTGCAGTCTGAAGGTTGACTTGGAAGGGAAAGAGGTAGGTGGAGGGAGAGCAATTAAAATGTTATTAGTAGCATGAATGACAGAAATCATGAGGCCAACTAATTAAACTAATTAAAAATTATATATTAAAATAAATTAAAAATAATTTATATATTAATATAACTATTAATATCATTATTATTCAGAATAGAGAGTCAAAACAATGTTTCTATAAACCATAGAGTATGTAAAATGCATTAAATAATGTCAATAGTACTTATATCCAGTTACAAGGACCTTATCTTCATTTACATATTAGTAGGTGTTTTGGTTGCAAGTGACATAAATGTAAATCTAACTAACTAAGAGGCAAAAAAGAAATGTATTGGTTCATATATGCCAAATGCAGGAAGAATTGGGATGGAGTTAGCCTTGGAAATGATGGAATCAGGGACTCGAACACCATCAAGCTTTTTTCCATTTTTCATTGCTGCTTCTTTCTGTTACGGCTTTATCACCTCAGTTTTTCCACAAGGCTAAAACTATAGTCACTAGGTAGATAGCTTAACAACCTCGTAGTTGCAAACCAGTGAGAAAAAAGCATATCCTCATGTGTTGCATTTTGAACTATGTATAGAGTGACTGATCAACTTGCAATGAGTTATAATCACTGTGACCAGGGAGACAGAGTAATGTATAAAAATAGCAGCTGTCATCTGGATCACATATATAAAGCAATGGAGACAGCATCTCCATAAAGGACAGTATATTAGTTTTATATTGTTTCTGTAACAGACTTTTGAGGTTTATTTAAGAAGGTTCTTTTACATATACCTTTTATTTTATTTGCTGAAAAAAGAACATTCTTAGATTCGTTCTTCTGGCAAAATGGAGAACCAGGCTAGAGAAAACCTTTTCCACTAAAAATATGAAGAGATGTGCAGTAACAGAGAGCAACACAGCTTGTAACCACCAAAACACTCTTAATTCCTAGCTGACCTTCCATGAAGGAAAGGAAACTCCTCAGGTGCCAGAAGAGAAGAGAGACTTGAGAGCCCAGGTGGGGCTCAGCCATGCAGCTGCTGACCACTAATGGCCAGAGGCTCCCAAATTTTGCCTGTAGAGAAAGTGAAGATGAGACTTTGGAATCTTGAAAAGAGTTGAATTTGAGACACTTGCATAAAGTCACTTATACTCAAAGAAATATAGCTTCAGTGAAAAGAGTAAAAGAGAATCAAAACTCCATCCACAAACCATTAACAACAAGGAAGTTTATATCTGCTCTGATACTTGTTAGGAAAAAAATTTTTCCTTGAACCATTAATACACCTGATACCTAGACTTTTCCCAACACATAATGGGCATGGAAAAGTTCTTAGAAGCAACGAGAACGAAGAAAATAGAAAATAGTTTTTCCACAGGAACAAATAACAGGCATCTAGAAACAACAATATATGCCAGAAGAAAATGTAGTCTATCTTTAAAATGCTAAAGAGAGTAACTGCTAAAATATTATTCAAGAGTAAGGGAAAAATAAATATATTTTTATACGTGTGGAAAGTCCTCACCCTACCTCCCTTTCTGGGGAGTCTCACACTTTCTCGGCATCTATTGGAAACAGTAGGAGCAGTTGATTTTATTATTTTAGTTACTTCAATACATGCTAAGATTTATGCATTGCAAAAAGAGGAAACTCCATCACTTTGTAAGATATTGATAAAGTAATATTGAATGGAAATTATATTACATCTCTGCATATCTTAGGAAAGGAAAAAGTTAAGAAAAAAGAAGGGGATTATCATTCAAATGGGAATTTTGAAAAAGATTAACCAAGTACACTGAAAACAGTTGCAAGGAAGTGTCCAAAAAAAAGTGCATAAATTAGTCAACTAAATATCAAAGTAGCAAGTCAATCAATTGATTTAATCTAAAGCAAGGATGTATGAAATAAGAAAACTGGAAATATTAGTAAGGAAAAAAGAAGAGAAGGCCCAAGTAAAATCAGGACTGAGAAAGAAGATTCCATTACAGAGCAAATAGCAATTAAAACCATACGTGGAGAATATCATTAAGAACCTTACGCCATGATAAATGTGAAAGAAAGTTCAGTGGATAGTTTTGTAGAAAAATACACAACAGAAAAAAATTTTCCAGAATAAATAGCATAATCAAAGTGATATTGGAAGTGTTTATGTTAAAAACAGGCTGGGGAAAACTTTTGGAGGTGATGGAGAGGTTTATGGCATAGCTTGCGGTGGTTCCTTCACAGGTATATACTTATCTCCAAACTTATCATGTTGTATACAGTAATTATGTACAGCTTTTGTATGTAAAAGAAAAAATGTGTCTTCCTACTCCACAACAAAAACAAATTCTGCAAATACACACTTATACACATAGAGCTCAGATTATTTTAAATGAGGATTCTAAAAAAGTTCCAGCAAGATAATTTCTATTATTCTAGAAAAAGAAAGCTCCCTAAGTCATTTTATGAAACTGGAGCTACCTTTTCACAAATTAAATGAGGATAGCACCAAAAGGGAAAATCATAGGTGAATATCACAGTAAAATATTAAGCAACAAAATCTATAAGATATACCATAACAAGTTATGTTTATCCCAGAACTATGAGGTTTATTGATAAAAATATTTATCAAAGCAATTCATAACATTCACAGTTGAGCTTAAAATTATCTCAACTGATGTTAAAAGTAAATTTTATAAAATTCAACATCTACTTACAATGAAATGTCTTAGCAGTCCGGTAACAGAGGACAGTGTCACCCTAATAAAGTACATGTACCAGAAACCTACTGAAAATAAAATTGAAGAAATGTAGAATCATTATTTTTAAAATTAGGGAAAAAACAAATGCTATTTCAATTTAACTGAGAAAATTCTAGTAGGCAAATTACACAAGAAAATAGTACATTAAATCTGGATAAAAGAGGGAAGAAATAAAATATCCATTATTTTTGCAAGACACAATTTACTAAGAATATAATTGTAAAGAATGGATATAATAGGAGAGTTTGGCTAGGTTCCATATGTGTATGTATATGTATGTACCAATAGTATTTTATGCATTAGCAACAAGCATTTAGAAAATATAAGTTAAGGAAACTGTTTCAGAAAGTGACAAATCTATGAAGTCTCTGGGAATAATCTACCAAAAGTTTGTGAGGATTTTACTCATAAAATTTCTAAAACTTAGGGTTGGCACAGTGGTGTAAGGGTTAAGTTTGCATGCTCCACTTGGTTGGCCTGGGATTTGTGGGTTTGGATACCAGGCATGGACTTACACACTGCTCATCAAGCTGTGCTGTGGTGGCATCCCACAAATAAAATAGAGGAAGACTGGCACAGATGTTAGCTCAGGGCCAGTCTTCCTCAACAACAAAAAAAATACAATAAAATAAAAAAATAAAACTTTACTGATACTAATAATGCATGTAGAACAAATTACTCTATTAACACATAAATGTTATATATTTATATATGTATGGAATGTACTTTATTTTAAGAATAAATAGTAAAAATGCAAACTAAGGGACCAGCCCCATGGTGTAGTGGTTAAGTTTGGCACAGTCCTCTTAGGCAGCCTGGTTTCATGGGTTCGGATCCTGGGCACAGATCTATTCCCCTTATCAGCCATGCTGTGGCAATGACCCACATAAAAAATAGAGAAAGATTGGTATAGATGTTAGCTCAGGGCTAATCTTCCTCAGGTAAAGAAAAAAAAAATGCAAAAGGATATATGCATGAAGCAACAAAACATTTTATGAGTAAATACATATGAAATATAGCACAGATATATACTTGGTAATCATGGATATCAATGTTAGGATAACAATTTCCTCTGGATAAGGAAGGAGGAGGAAGGAAGGAAGTTGGTCTGGATTTAGTTATAAATGTGATGCTATTTCATTCAGGTGGACAATAACTTTTTCTCAATATTTGATGATATCCCCCTATTTTGTGATTTCTGTTTCTGCTCATACGAAATCATCTGCTAGTCTCAGTTTCCTTCTCTTGTTGAAAATTTGATCAGTAACATGTAGTTTAATTTAAAACTCTTTTTGCTGTTTTATTTTTTTTACATGCATGTTATTGTGTGTTCATCTGTGAGTTATATTTTATTTACCCTGTTTAGGTGTACTGTATTTCAGTATCTAAGGGTTGTTTTGTATCAATTCTGAGAAATTTGTAGTCACTATTTTTTGCACATGGCCTCCCTTATCTATTCTTGTTTTATGAAAATCATATTAGATGTTATTGTACATATGTTCACTGTTCTTATTTTCACTTCTTTGTTAATGGTTCCTGGAAATTTATTTTTTCATATCTGTGCATCAAAACAGATATTTATTGGATATTTTTAGTCCCTTGTCTTGGGAGAGTTTTTATGTCATCTAGACTGCCATTTTGGCAGAGATGCTATTCAAAATTTTATTATGTTCATGAAAATTTTGGGGTGAGAAAATAATAGGTATTTTGCATAATAGACAATATCTTATTACCTTCAAATGTTTTTTATTATATGTTCTTATCTTTTCCTAGTGGAAGTAGTATACATTTAATCAAGACATTCTAAAAGTATAAAAATTCTGAAACTTTGAAAATGAGCGTTTGTTCTAGTTTATCCAATTATGAAATCTTCTAATAGTTAGGAAATTGGAATAAAATTAGAATATACGAATAAGTTTATAAGGCTTACAATCAATAAAAAAACTTATTCATCTACTATTTACAGTATACTTTGGCTACCCATATAATGCATGCAAGTGTTTTAATACTTAATTTATGTCATTTTTTCACAAAGCTTATAGTTAGGTGAGTTGAATTGACCAAATATGTTCATACCTACCTACCTACCTACACACAGACACACAGAGACACAGACACACACACACACAAAACATATACACACAAATAGAAGTTTGTGTATGGTACTCACATAGAAACAAAAGATAAAACATATTAAGTAATAAATTATTTAATATTTTCTTCTATATTATTTAGTGTAGCTATATTAATTTATATTTAGGGGATTAAAAATTACTGCTTAAGTTGATTTAATTTCTACAGTCATACATTTATATTTCCATTGCAGGAAATATTTTTTAATTCATGTAACAAATATTTAGGACACGGCATCTTTGTGTGAGTTTCTAAGATTGTAATAGCAAGGAAAAAATAAACAATAACTACATTTTTTGTAAAGTTAATAAATTAATACAGTTTTTACCAAAGATACAGATAAAAATGATTTTATCATATGCAATTACATTATAAACATTTAATATGAAGTTAATCAAATTTTCTTTTAATCTTAGATGGCATCAAGTTGTGCTAGATTTTAAATTAAATACAATCTAAATCCTCATCCTGATGGAAGACCTTTAAAAAAGGACAAAAATTTCCTGTATAGAGCTTTAGGCTTGTCAGGAGAAGATTTTAACATTGTAACAAATCAGATAAGGAGTAGAGATTTACTAATCTCAAGGGACCCACAGCCTATTTTTAGGTGACTTTTAAAGGTCTTTTTTGAGTGGAAGATGTAGAAGACTAAGAAATAAAGTAAAGAACTGACTGCTCATGATTCACACTAATAAAATAGTAGAGTCAGAATGCATGCACATATTACAAATGCACAGAACGCAGCTCAGTTAATTCCTCCAAGGTGAAATTTATATATTTCTTTGCTGAAGAAGTACAGCCAGGGGAGTGATAAATTGCAATGCTCCTGGGAATGAGAACAGTGTCCTGGTTCCATATTCTATTGCCACATCTTTTAAGAGGTATAGGGATTTGTGCAGGCCCCTGAGCACTTTTCTGTGAGTGGATTTCCCCTTTATGATGCTTCAGTATAGACCTCAGAAACAGACAGTGCTACCATTAGATGTCACGTATAGATTTCTGTAACTGGTAACTCAGCAAGCAGAATCCTGAGTTTTTCAGGATAGGTATGAATGGATGATACCCCCTATACAATCCTCTCACCACATCCTCATATCTCATGCACACATTAAATTAACAGGAAGCCATTTGAGTAGCCCAAAGGAGAAATTACACAAATGTTTCTGTCTCACATAATTTTCAGACTTTTTATTGAATCACTGACTTGAAAAATGGGCAAATATCTTCAAATACTGGGGCCAACACAGTTTTTGCATAAAAACATTTTAGTTTAACCTATTATTTAGTACATTTATACTGAGAACAAAAAAATGACATACAGAAAATTATTGTCATTAGTTTGTATCAAATGAGAAAAAATGACGATGCAACAGATCAACAATTCTCAAAGTCTTGTTTATCAGAATATTTAACTTCTTTGTATACTTAGAATCCTAAAAAGATATTGTTTGTTTGCTTTATAGGTATTAATATCTACCATATTAGAAATTAAAAGACTATATTTAAAAGTATTTATTTATGAACTCATTATATTGACAAAACTGACAGACTAAAAAATATATATTTCCCCCAGAGTAGTGGTGAGTGGAATTGTTTTATATTTCCTAATTTTTAAAAAAATGTCTGGCACCTGAATTCTCTTTTCTGCCCCTGGATTCAAGTGTTTGAGGTATGTTCTTTTGGGTGAGGTATAGGGGGAAACGTAGCCTTCTACAGAAAGGGCAGCAATATTCCAATAGGCTTTTCAGCAAATTGTGGATGTTCTTTGTTAATACACGCAACTGGGGAAGTAGAGTGGTATTTTTCCTTGTTGATATATTAAAAATGGACAGACATCTTTTTTTTTCTTTTTTTCTTTTTTTTTGGTGAGGAAGATTGGTCCCAAGCTAACATCTGTTGCCAATCTTCCTCTTTCTGCTTGAGGAAGATTGTCACTGAGCTGACATCTGTGTTTATCTTCCTCTATTTTGTATATGCGATGCCACCATAGCATGGCTTGTTGAGTGGTGTGTAGGTCCACACCCAGGATCTGAAGCCATGAAGCCTGGACTGCCAAAGCAGAGTGGACCATCATAACCATTATGCCACTGGACCAACCTCTGCACAGGCTGCTTTTGCTTTTATTTTTTGAGGATTAGTTGCAAAGTGCAATATAATATCATGTCAGTAAACATTTTGTACTCTGTTTTATTAAAATCAGGTGTTCAATATGAAACAAATTTTCAAGTGTTTGAAAAGAGGCAGTGGAAGACTGATCTCTGAGTGAATGGAAATGAATAAGGCAACCTGATGTTTGCACAAGCTTACATTGAGCAGACTTTCCAGGTCCCAGCAAAGGCAAGGGAATCAAAACAGAGCCTACCTTCTCAGTCAAGGAGACAAATTTAAGAACTGGTGAAGGCCAAGGCGGCTAGAATGCATAAGGCAGAGTAGCAAAGAAGAGAAAGCTATACAAGGAAAGAGTCCCAGACATCTGCCAAGGTTTACCTTGAGTCTTTACTGAATATTGATCAGATGATTCATGTGAGGATAATTCCTGAGACTGAGGAAAGACTCACCAGAAATTAGCAGGCAGGACAATCCCAGGAGCTCACACAAGGCCCAGAATAGTTTGTGTGTCCACCAGCCAGAGTGGAAAAACCTCATAACATGTGGTATTGGTTAAAGTACTGAATACGCTATTGCCTCAGTGATGAGGGAAAATTGGCCCTAAACTAAAAGCTGTTCTCGTCCAATCTAACAAAAAGTAAAAGCAAATCTTGAAAAGATAAAATAGTTTCTAAGTAACTTAACTACATCCCACTCAATCTCAAGAATATATAAAGGAATATAAAAATAACCAGCACCCAACAAGTCATAAATTACGATGTTTGGCATCCTATAAAAACTCAAAAGTTATGCAAAGAAGCAGGAAAATACATCCTTTAATGAGGAGGGAAATCAGTCAATGGAAACAGACCTCAAAACATCAGATATGAAAACGCTTTTAAACAACCCATGAGTCAAAAAAGAAATCAAAAGGGAAATTAGAAGGTATTCTGAAAATGAAAATGCAATGTATTAAAATCTTGGGGATGTAGCTGGTTCAGTAAATGGAGGAAAATGTATAGCACTAAATACCAATATTTAAAAAAAGAAAGGCCTCATATCAATTGCCTAGGTATCCACCATAAGAAACTAGAAAAAGAAAGGAATATCAAAACCAAAGTAAGGAGAAGAAAGAAAATAATAAATGTAAAAGCATAAATAAATGAAACAGAAAATTTAAAAAATAGAGAAAATAAATAAAATCTATTTTTCTAAGATCATCAATAAGATTGATAAAACTTTATCCAGTTTGATCCAGAAAAAAATTGCCAATATCAGTAATTAGAGAGGAGAAATTGATACCGAACCTCAAGTGAGTTTGCTCACCCACTGTGCAGCAAGCCAATCTCTGACACCAGGTGTGGTGGAAGAAAGTAGGAATTTTTTGCACAGCACTGAGCGAGGAGAGAGGGCAGCTAACGCTGAAATCCAAAACTCCCCGAAAAGCTAAAAGGAAGGGTTTTTATTTGGGGTTTTAGGTAGCAGAGGGGGAGCATATGGCCTTGCTGGTCAGAGCTTTCCCACCAGCCTGTCTTTGGCCTTGAGACACTTGCAGAGAGGAGGGAGCTGGTAACCTTGCTGGTCAGCAGCTTTCCCACCAGCCTGTATCTCTTCTTGGTCAGGAGATAATCCAGGTGCTTGTCCTTGACGGTGTCTGTCTCCATGGAGGATAGTGGATTCTGGAGCCAGGAAGCCAGAGAGTAAGCAGGGAATGAACGTTTTGGTTTTAACCCAATATATGCTGGGTTTAATGTGGGGAAACTGATATTAGGGTTGGTATCAAAATCACTGGATTCTAATAAGGGAATGTCAGTAACAAATTTATGCTAGTAATTTTGACAACACCTTAAATGGACAAATTTCTGTAGACATATAAATTACCAATGCTAAATTAAGAAAAAAATTGTCAGCGTAGCCTGAATTTCTAGTTAAAAACTTTCCCAAAAGTAAACTCCAAGCCCAGCTGGTTTTCTGATGAATTCTTTGAAACATTTAAGGAAAAGTAATACTAATTCTCTGTAAAATCTTTCAGAAAATTGAAGAGAAGGATGAACTTCTACATTAATTCTTTAAGGCCAATATGCTCTGATATAAATCACAGCCAAATACTCTACCTGAGAAGAAAACTAAAGATTAATACCTCTCATGAAATTATAGAAAGTTGTAACATCAATTGGATTATCTTACACTTTGAATGGACCTTTTACCTATGACGGTTTTGTCAAACATGCATTGTTCGTTCAGAACATATTGGTTCACAGAGTGATACAAATATTGCAAATTTTGGCACGTTTCATTATATAATATTTTTTAAAAGTTATGCTTATTAATATCATCACCAACCAGCAAAAAATTCAAGTAATGGGAAACTGGAAACCTCATATTTGCAGACATTAATTTCCAAAAGCAATTTTTTAAGACAGTTCAAATTTTCACATAAAAATCGTATTCTTTGAAAAAAATTGCTTAGTTCAGTTTGCAATTAAGCTCACAAATACTTCTTCCAATAAAACAATCCCATTTAAAAATGCAATAAAAGTGATACGTATACTTTTCATTTTATTACACAAATATTAAAAAGATGAATAAGAAAGGGGTATTATTTAATAAAATTAATAATATTTACTTATACCTCATGAACATCTTAAGTGAAACACATTTTTCTTATGGCAAATACATAGTGGTACAGAACACAAGGAGTCTGACTAAATATAGTTTATTTCCACTGTTTCACTTGTTCTAAGTCACCTGCAATTTTACCCACAGTTTTCAACACACTGTTGAAAACTATTACTGTTAGAATAATCGTATTTGATACCACAAACACCCTGAAAGGGTCTTATGGATCGCCAGATTTCCAGAAACCGCCTTTTGAGAACCATCAACTAGATTTTGATGTGGGCGTACACACATAATTGGCTAACTTTTAGAATGTTTTAATTTTGTTAAAGTCAAAAGCATGTTTTATTTATTTCGATAAGAAATGCAGTAAGACTTCTTAAAAGAATATTATATAATTCAGCTTTCAAAAGATGGAAAGAGCTATTAACATTGGAATTTAAATGGTAGACTGAAGCTTGGCTCAATATTCAGTAAGCAAAATTATCTGAAGTAAAAATAAATAAAAACTTTTCATAGTGACAAAAAAGCATGAACTTATTTTAACTTTTGCGTATATAGTGTCACATATTAACCAATTAGGGTTACAGTGCAGCAAGCGAAGTATGTAAATGAATATATGTGAGTTCATCGTTAACAATTCTGTCTCAGAAGCATATGTATAAATCATAGGTAGTTAGATATGAAGGCAGAGCTGTATGCTATGCTTCCTTGAAGCACTGTGCCTAAATTTTCATCATCCAGCAAAATATAAACAGTGATATTTCTCCTGCTTAGCTGGTCTGTTTATTAAATGTAATTTGTTGTTATTTTACTACAATATAAACCTGTAAAATAAGGGCTAAAATAACTCCACTATTGAGTGGGAAAATGGTTCACAAAATTATACTGTTTAATTATTATTTAATTATAAATCATACTCACAATAACTATTGCTTTGCTAGGAAACATTTTCAACCAAAAAATAATATTTCTTTGCATATTACTTTGAAATGTATGTGCATAGTGATAAGAAAGCACATATATCCATACATTTTTATATTTCCCAGTCTCTCCAAGGCTCCCTAGCATATGGGTAGTAGTTTGGAAATAATACAATCTGGAAGCTTGGATAGAAACATTTATGTGGACTTGCAGGAATTGAAAAATTTTAGACTCCTAAATCTGCCTGACCTTCTATCTACTCATGGCATCTCTCAATATGGAATCGAGGTTAAGGATTTTTCTAAAATTTCTACTTAAAAAACCCGAAAGATTTATCTTAAATATTGTATCATACAGTTAAACATGTATTAAGTGAAGCATGATTTGTGGAACTGTGGATCTCTGATTTAAAGATCTGACACCCTGTGACATTTTTATAATTGTTTACTTACTCTTTGGATGATCTTAAATATGTCACTATTCTTTCCAAAACCATTTTCTTTTATGAGATCCAGGCAAACAATATCTTCCCTAGTGATCTTTGATCTTTTGTTAGTGTTTGTCAAAGCATTTCATAAATGTTAAATTTCATTTATTATTTTAAGAAGGCCAACTTACAAGTATACTTTGGAAATTAATTATTCATCCCAATGTCAGATTCATGAGAATCAAAGTAAATTATCTGTTGTCACACAGCTAATAGGACTTACTTTTAATTTGTATCTGTGTCACCGATATGTATTATTTTAATTTGAAAATTTCAGTTAACTTTAATATTAGATTTCATGGTTTGGATATGAAAGCAAATTGTATGAAAGGAGAATATTTCCAGTGCCTTAGGAGACTGTTTCCAGCATAGGAAAGGAGAATGTTTCAATGGTATGCACTCAATAACAAATTTGAACGAGCAAATGAATATATACATCCACCGAAAATCCACTAGTAAGCAGAAATTCTCGTGGGTGATGCGATATATTCTTTTAATTTTCTGATTGTTTTAGATTTACTTATACCTACACTCCTGTTACATATAAACTGTGTTTTTATGATGAGCTTTATGCCAACCAATAACAATACGCCATTTGAGTTCAAGAATTCTTAGCGATACAAAGAATCAGTGTTTAATTGAGCTTACAAGTATTATGGACACATATTTCGTTGATTATTTCTAATGTTGGCTTACTGTCAAGCGACTGAATCTCCTCCCTTTCCCTGGCAATTTCTTCTTCAATAAAATTATTTTAACAATTTTGGAGATTGAGATGCTGTTGAACTAAGTGCCTAGAGGTAGTATTGTAAATGACCACCTCTCACCTCTTTGATTTATCAGTAACTGAGGTCTTTCATCAATCACTTGTATTTGTTAAGATTACTAGTTTTATAACTTTAGAACTGTGAAAGGAATAACAATTATTTTGTCACTATGTTTTTATTGAGGAATAATTTGATATACTTTAATTTTGCTATATTTAATTAACTTTGTTTTCATTTTAATTTTTTTAATAAAAATGTGTGACCCAAAAATAATTTGAATCATTTAGGTTAGATTAACTTGCTAATAATGTGTGTGTTTGTTGTTACCATTATTTGTTTTTTACAAATGGAACCCTCTATATATAATAGATATCTTGATGGATTTTTAAAGGTTTCACCCAACATAGGAAACTCAAATTGACTCCCTCCTCCACATTGAGTCTCTTCATTTCTCTCTATATTTTTCACACTCTTTCTCCTTTTACTCTCTTCCTTTCTTTTTTTTTCCCCTTATCAGTATTGAAATTTCAGCTCAAATTTGGCTGTCGGATAAGGATGTGTATTCTTTGTTATATAGAGTTATAATTACATATATTCTATCACAATGCATTTATCTCACCAAATTTTCAAAACAATCCATGTCTAATGCATATGAAGTATGAATTTTTCACCATGTTTGGTGAACTAAATAAGAGAAAGAAAATGATAAAATTAATGAAGATGATCAAATTAGTTTCTTGTTAGAAGTGAACTTCCAGAACATGCATTCCAGAAATAAGGACATTAACTTTGCTCATGAAAATCTGCTCATGAAAATGTTATGTAAAGTTTTTCATTAAATTGAAAAACTAAGAGAAACTACAATGCATATTTAATAACAATTAACTATTAGCCAGCAACTCCATCATAAAATTAGTAGCATCACTTCTTTGGGTTGTTCTATTTTAGGTAATTCATAGAAGAAATTGCTGGTTTTACAATAGTGTGTTAACTTCTGAGCAGCTTTTTGCTCCTTACTTACGTCATAGTATTCTACTAGTAAGCTGGATGAAGATGTTTATGAAATAATTGATCTTCTGTTTAAGATAAGATGGCTGAGGATAAAAAATTTCCCAGTCCTTCTTGTCTACTTTAAAAATTTAATTATATCCACAATGATGGAATCCTTTTTGGACCTATCCTAGTTAGAGCATTTCCATTTATTTACAGCTAAGATACCATAATCTTAAATAGGAGCTGTGATTGCTATAATTCTTAGTGAAGCACCTCCGTTCAGAGTGATAACGTTAGTGGAGGTCTTTCCATGCATTTTTCAGTTGCTTCAAAATATCAGAAAAAATGTACCTATGAATTATTTTACCCTTTTACCAGAAGATCAGCTGTATGATTTAAAGAGTGCTCCATAAATACTTTAGTACATGATTATTATGAAAATCATCAGACATTGCATTTTCAAATTCAATTGTTCTCAGTTACTTGCATATTAATTTACTTTCTATTTACAGTGAGCATGCATTTGCCTGCGCGTGTGCATTTTAACTGTTAGGAAAGGGGAGGGGTCAAAACAATTATATTTGCTTTCAGAGGTTAATCAAGATCCGAAATCTTTGAAAGATTTAGATGTTTTATTTTTTTCTCCAGGTATTACAGATCTGATTATGCACACTTTTCTTTGCCTTTCCTTTTACTACAGGAGCCTCGTGAAACAAATTTTAAATGTTTTATTTTGCTTTTCAATAATAGGCCAGTGTTTAAAGAAAAGATGATTCCCACTCAAGTTACTGCAATGAACAACGAGTAAGCAGTGAAAATATTTCCTTAAGCAGCATTCATTCTACGTTCTTATATAATTTATATTTCAGAACATTCTTACATGAAAAAATGAAGTGGGCAAATAACATCATCACTTTATTATCTTGCCATTCAGTAACTCGAAGTTTGCTGGCCATTGTGAAAGATTATGGTTTCAACAGTTTTTTTTTCATCCATGAAATATCAGCAACTTTGGTGACTTGATTTTTCCTATTGCTCAGTGACTATAAGTGGATTTAATACACTCGAGAATGAAGAGCATATGATAATATTATTAGATAGACTTGGTATCCAAAACAGTTTTTTAGATGCTAAATGGTATGTGTGAGTTACCACACAAAAAAGGGATGGTAAGGAGATTTTGTCTATTTATACATTTTCTTTTTAAGTTTAATAAGACTTGGGGAAAAAACTGTATCAGATATATGCTCTTTTATCCTTTCCAAATATCTTTACATGAATTTTTATTATGTAGACTTTTTGTTAGAATTCTTTTAGATTTATAGAAAAGTTGATAAGACAGTACAGAGAGTTTCCAAATATCCACATCCAGTTACCTCTATATTATTCACATGTTACATGACTATGGTACATGTGTCACAATTAATGAACTGATATTGGTATATTATTAACTGAAGTCCATATGTTATCGTTTTTGCCTACTATCCTTTTTGTGTTCCAGGATAACATCCAGGATACTGCATCACATATATTCATCATGTCTCCTTAGGCTCTCCTTGTTATGGCAATCTTTTAGACTTTCCTTGCTTTGATAACATTTACAGTTTTGAGATGCACTAGACAAGTATTTTGTAGAATGTCCTACAATTGGGATTTCCTGATGTTTTTCTCATGGTTAGCTTGGGGTTATGAATTTGGGGCAGGAATATGACAGACGTAAAGTGGTCTTTACGTCTTCTCATCACATCATATCAAAAGTTCACACTATCAATGTGATTGTCATCATAGATATTAACCTTCATCACCTAGCCAAGGTAGTGTTAGTTAGTTTTCTCCACTATAAAGTTATTCTTTTCTCCCCCAATTTCCATACAGCACTCTTTGAAATAGAGTCACCTTGCATAGTCTTCACTTCAGGAGTGAGGAATTATGCTTCTGCTCTTTAAGGGCAAAGTGTCTTCATAAACTATTTGAAATTCTTCTGTGTGGGAGATTTGTCTCTCATCTCCGGTTTATTAATTTATCCAATCGTTTATTTATATCATTGTGGGCTGACAGGTATTTATTTTAAAGTTGAGTAACAGTCTGATACTATTTTATTTACTTTATTGCTCAAATTTTTCTAGCTTTGGCCACCAGGAGCCCTTTCAGTTGGCTCCTGTGCTCTTTTGACAACTCCATCAATGTGTGGAGCCTTCTTCTTTTTTTGAGCATTTCAAGATGCATCAGATTCATCTTGTATACATCCTGCCCAGGACCAGAATCAACATTTTCTCTAAGCAACACTGGCTTGTTTTATCAGTGAATGGCATTCAAAACCAAGATCCAAGTGCTAGTTGTTTTGTTGCTACTGGAGTATCATTTCTTTTAGGCTCTCTCATCTGACAGAGCAAGGGAATATATGTGTGTACACTATCACATATATATATACATATCTACAGATATTTTTATATAAAAAATATGTATATAGCTAAACACGAGTTCTTTCTGATGTCTTCAACTCTAATCTATTGCCACAACGATCATTCCAACTTTATCCGCTTGCTAACTTGTAAACTCCACACCGTTAGTGGAAACAATGTTCCCACTATCTGTCATTCATTTACTTAATTGTTCAGTTCCAGTAGAGATATATATACATATATCAGTATCAGAATTGTTAACTCATGTTTCCATGGGTAACAATTTTCACAACTATAGCACTATGCTTTGTGCAGTTCCTTTTGCACTTGGTCTTATAGATCCCACTCATCTCCAAGTTACTAAGTTAGCAACTTTTCCCCTCATCCTCTTCAGGTTACAAACGTTTCATATGTTTGTAATCCAGTTAGTTTCTTTTGTCATAGTTTGCATTCTTTTCTGTGATCTCTAGCTTCCTAAATGACTTTTTTTAATTTGCGTACCTTGAAGTTTACTTTTTGTGAAGTGAAGATGTATGGATTTGTCAAATACACAGTATCATGTATACACGATTACAGTACCATCCAGAATATTTTCCCTGCCCTTACAATCCCTGTGCCTCTCTTAGGCAACAACACTTACATCCCCGAAACCTCTGATACCCACTGATCTTTTCACCGTCTCTATATTTACTTTTTCCAGAATGTCATGTAATATAAATTACAAGATATGTAAGCTTTTTAGTCTGGCTTCTTTTCTTTAGCCAGATACATTTAAATTTCCTCCATATTTTCTCTGGCTTGATCATTTCTTTCTTTTTATCACTGAACGATATTCTGTCATATAGATGTAGCACAGTTTAGTTATCCATTTACCTACTGAAGGGCATCTTATTCGTTTCCAGGTTTTGGTGATTATGAATAAAGCTTTTTAAACATTTATGTGCAGATTTTTCTTTGGACATAAGGTTTGAAATCTTTTTGGTAAATACCTAGGACCACAATTACTGGATCATATGGCAAGACTATCTTTTAGCTTTGTAAGAAACTACTAAATTGTCTTCCAAAGTGGCTGTACCATTTTTCATTCCCAGCAGGAATGTGGGGGATTCCTCTTTTTCTGATTTCTTGCCAGTATTTCGTATTGTCAGACTTTTGGATTATAGTCATTTTAATATGTGTATAGTGGTATCTCATTGTAGCTTTAATGTGCAATTCCACAATGGCACATGATGTTGAGCATCTTTTCATATCCTTATTTCCACCTGTATATCTTGTTTTCTGAGGGGTCTGTTCAGACCATTTTCCCATTTTTTAATTGTGTTGTTTATTTTCACTGTTGAGTTTTAAGAGTACCTTGTTTATTTTTTGTACAAATTATTCATATGTGTTTTGTTGCTTTTTTCTCCCAGCCAGTGACTCCTCTTTTCATTCTCTTAACAGTGTCTGTAGCAGAGCAGAAGTTTTCAATTTCAATAAACTTTCAAATCAATTTTTTTCTTTCGTAGATAGTAACTTTGATTTTGCATCTAAAAACACATCACCAAATAAAAATCACCTAGGTTTTTTTTCTTGGAGTTTTGTAGTATTGTTTTATACTTAGTTTTATGATGTATTTTGAATTAATTTTTGTGAAAGGTGTGATCTAATTGCCTGTGTTCCTTTGTCAAAGATCAGCTTACTATATTTGTGTGATTCTATTTATGGGCTGGCTATGTGTTCCATTAATCAATGTGTCCATTCTTTCACTAATACCATGATGTCTTGATTACAATAGATTTATGGTAAGTCTAGAAGCAGGGTATTTTTAGTCCTCAAATGTTGTTCTTCTTCAGTATTTTGTTAGTCATTTTGGGACTCCTGCTTTTCCATATAAATTTTAGAATTAGCTTATTGATATGCACAATATAGTTTGTTTAGATTTTCACTGGGATTGTCTTGGATCTATAAATCAATTTAAAAATAATTCCTTCGTTAAAATATTGGGTCATTCTGTCTATGAACATGGAATTACTCTCCACTTATTTAGCTTCTCTTTGATATCTTTCATCATAGGTTTTTTCTTTTTTAAATTTTCCCCATACAAATCTTGCATCTATTTTGTTAGAGATAAACTTACATGGTTTTTGGTACTATTGTAATAGATATGTCATGCTACTGCTGATCAAAAGATGCTGGAGACAGAGCAGACTTCAGAATGAAGAAAATTATCAGTTATAAAGAAAGGCATTACAAAATCATAAAGGAATCAATTTTCCATAAGGACACAATTTTTTACCCTATATTTTCTATCGAAGACTGCCTTCTTATTTGAAACTATCACAGATAGTATTCTGGAGCGCTAATATGGCATATGCAGAATTATGAAAAGATTGCTAATTCTAAGCATTTAATTAGATTATTATTTATATCATATTACTATTCAAATAATTCATATATCTTGCTAAATAATATTGTGTGATTCTAACTTACTTGAATGGATCATCAGTGCAATAAACAGGAAACTTAGGATAGAATCCTTGTGACTTAAGACGTGACCCATTAAATAAGAAAAAATTACATAAAATCGATTGCTTTTAAATGTTATACATAGAACCATAGGCAAAGTAATTTTGGAAATGTGTGTTGTGTAGTATTTCAAACTATAAAAATCAGAAACCAGTTCAAGAGGCAAAGTGTTTATTTGGGATCAAACTATTGCAATTTGGGGAGCACAGATTCAAATCAAGAAACTCAGAGAGTGTCCTTATTACCAGAGAGGAGCTCTGGGTTTTTATGAGAAAAAGGTGGAAAATGAGATAATATGTTTTAAAGAAGAGTTCATTGGTACTGATAAGCTAAGATACTGTTGGCTATCCATGATTGGTTATTGAATCTAACTTCAGAAAGTCCACAGTCACCAGTCTTGTGATTAGGATGGTTGTTCTCCTGCTGACTTCTCAAACAAGTGCTTGTAAAATATTTGCTATTTTCGCCCAGTCCAAAGGTTTGGCACAGTCTATGGTTCAAGAAGCAAGCCTCAAGCCTTTGCAGGACATTTGGTCCTGTCCAAAACATCCTTGAGCATATATGGTCCATGCCAATTGGTTTTTGTCCATGGTCCAAATATCAAGGACCTTTAGTGTGGATCAAATGTTTGATGGACATTTTGGGCTGGGCCAAATGTCAAGGAACTTTAGCCATGGACCAAATGTCTTCCAGACATAATATCTTATGGACCTTTTGGACAGAGCCAAATATCAAGGACGTTTTGCATGGACCAAATGTCCTTTGGACCTTAGGGACAAAACCAAATATCAAGACCTTTTGGCATGGACCAAATGTCTTATGGACATTTTGGACAGGACCAAATGTCTGCTAATCAGACAAGCAAGGCAGTTCCTCTGGAACGACTGTTCTGGCTCTTTTTAAAATGGCTCCTCTTGGGGCCTGGCCCCGTGGCCGAGTGGTTAAGTTCGTGCGTTCCGCTGCAGGCGGCCCAGCGTTTTGTTGGTTCAAATCCTGGGCGTGGACATGGCACTGCTCATCAAACCACGCTGAGGCAGCGTCCCACATGCCACAACTGGAAGGACCCACAATGAAGAGTATACAACTATGTACTGGGGGGCTTTGGGGAAAAAAAGGGAAAAAAAAATTTTTAAAAATTAAAATGGCTCCTCTTGTATCAATTTTTCACAGTACCTAATTCAATTGCAGTTAAAAAATGGTTGCAAGCTATATTTATGTTTATATTTTCATCTGTAAAATTAATTTTTGTGAAAATTTAATATGATAATAATAAGGCCACTTAAGATAGTACCTGATATTACAGGATAAAAAAATTGATTTTGAAAGAAATAAAAAATGAATAATATAAAGAACACAGGATGTTTGCCTCCAAATTTGGACCACTATTCATGAAGGATTTTATGGGTATAATCAGACTCATTGTGAAACATACGTAGTTGTTACTATACTTCTCCTCTGGTCTTAGGGAATGCTATCAGAATGGTGATAATATATGAAGTAAGTGGAAAACTATAGTGAGACAATGTGTTAGGATAGGTTGTCTTCAAAGCAGAAAAGTTAGATAAAGCTTACTATCCAAGTTGACAAACACAACACAATTCCAGTTACAGTGAAAGAGTAAAGGAAGTATTTTGTTAAGGAAAAAACACCAAAACAAAACTTGGGATGCAAACATGGTTATGAAAATATAGTAGCTGCTGTAGTGCCCAAAACTGTCTCCTACTATTTAATTAAATTAAACTGTGGTGACATTTGTGATCCCAGATGAACATGTAAACATCTTACAATTTCCTTCTATGTCTATTGTGTATTTCTCAATGTAAATTTTAGAAATGTCAGGGAAACCTTCTAAGTTTGGAAACTAGGAAGTACACATTGACCAGCTCCATCTGAAAGGAAGCAAAACACATTGTTCTCAAATTGAGTTACTATCTTGCATTACCACAGAGTGAATCTTCAGTGAAGGGCTTGGATTGTTTCCTGCATACCCAATACAGAATAATGCATTTGAAGTGACAAAAGGATACACACAATGAAGGCTGGTCTGTCCCACACACGAAAAGTACAGAGAGTCCTGTGTAAGAGATTCAGGTCATGATGAAAGAATGAAGAGCCTTACAAAATGTAGCTCAAATTGAGCTCTTTGCTTTCTTATAAATGACTCTGGAAAACTTCCCAAATTATTACTGCTTTTACAAGGCAGTATCTGAATGGTGTGACTGAAATTGGAATGAAAGTAAAAGAGACTAGTCACATTACCAACGCAAAAGCTTGAACGTTGATTTCTTTCAAGTGCTGCCCAAGTATTTGCAAGATTTTTTGCACCTTTATTGATCCACCTGAAAAACTCTTTGATCTTACACAATGTGAACAACTAAAGGATTCAATATTCTGAAGTGACCAGTAAAAAAGAGTGATCTTTACACTTTTTATTCAAATCTAAAAATAATGAGATAGATTGTATAATATAAAAAGATTGAAATAATTCTTCAAAACTTTACAATTACATAAAACAAAGGGAATACTATCACTGACTTTTAACCCTAAACTTGATTTCCTTTTTTCCCTTGACTTTTGACTTTAGCAATAAAATGATACAATCATATGATAATTTGTTTTTATAATTCATATCTCCCATGGAAGATTTCATTCATGCATAGGACATAAGCATAGAAATTTAGAAATGAACAAATGTGTTTGGTACTTTAAATTTGGCAGTCATGCAATAAAACCAATCCTTAAGACGTTAATGATACCCTTTGTTTAAATTTTTCACTTTTGGCTAGATTATGTTATAAATATTACTGAGTGATCTGCATTGCATATATTGGTCAGCAATTACATTAAAAAAAAAATTCTGAATTTCAGCCCTGTAGGAGAAAAATGATTTACTTTGCCCAAAGTATGGGGTTTCTCTTTTTTGTGTTTCTTTCGTAAATTTTCGGTTATCTCTATCTGAACTTCCTACAGTTGAAAGCATTAAAGGAATTCTTCCCCCTCCTGAAGTGGTTCAGAGACCTGGAAACGAAATATGGTTATTTTGCACCACTAAGTGAGACACTAGAATTATACTGGCTCCAGGCAAGTCAGAGAATAGGAGGTTTGCCTTGAGGATACATACTAATTTAGGCCTGCCTCCTGTGGCCAGCGGTTCACTCCCTCTTGACACAAAATCTATGTAAAGCTCCCAGGAATACAAACTCTTTGGATTAAGATCAGAACCCAGGCTGTTCATCTAAGACCAGAGATGTGATTAAGTAAAAACTGAGAGGTGCATCAGACCTGTGTATATAAAAGATACAGGGAGAGCGAAAGCATTAGAATCATGATACACAAAGATTATTTGCTGTTTAAATAAATCGCTCGGCATACATCTGCAATAAAACGATTTTATGAAAAATATTATCTTAATTCCCAATGTCACCATTTACTTATTAAATGTTTAAATTTAAAGTGTCCTTTTCTATGATTTCCAGAAAGAGATGTCACTGAAACTTACTACTCTTTCAAGTTTGGGGGAAAACATTCAGTATCCACAGTGAAACTTCTAGGAAAACATGTTAAATGAGAAATACACTGTGTTACACTAAAGCGATGAAAGGTTGCCAAAGACGTATATACTTGAATTAACCACCCATGGAAATATATAACGCAGTCCTTAATAATGTATACATTTGATTAAGAAAAAAATTATTATAAATATGGGGAAATAAATACCAAATACCTATTTCTAATTATTATCTTTTAAGGAACCCCAGGGTTTAATCTTGCTAATTTTGTTGATCACATTTTGATAGATATAATAAATGTGCGTACCTTGAACCTTTACCAATTTATTCTTTTTAAAATTGTCCTATTTGGAAGAGTGATGTTCTAAGTAATGATACCATTGTATCAGCTATTAATGATAAATCACAATTTTGACATTATTCCCAGAAATTCTATTTTTAGTGTTAATTCTTCTGGTAACTAAGATAATATTCACATATTTATTGGAATAAAATATTTTGTAAACACTCCAAGGTCGTAGCCAACAAAAGCAGGAAATAAAAAAAGAGTATCTTTCTATAAAATCAATGCAACTATTCCGTACTATTTTTCAGTAAACAAAATAGAACTAAAAGAAGGAAAATAAACTCACTGATATAGACAAAAACCTGTTTTTCATAATGAAATTTTAAGCAATCCATTAGTGCTGTAACAGATAATTTTACAAAAATTAATACAACTATTTTATGGAATTCCATTTTCAAATGTATACAATGCCAGGTTTACCTTAAATATGTCAAAATGGTAACACAGTTTGGATGAACAGGGGAAGAAGTAAATGAAGGTAAAGAAATATGTTAAAAATTATATCAGCACGTGAGAGAAGTCCAAAAGGAGGCTCACACGCTACCAGTTGAAAAGCAACTAAGAATTTATGCATATGTGGATAAGAATGCCTCAGTCTTACATCTATGCAAACTGTGGAAAGCAAGAGTAAATTTATTGGGCAAAAATTAATCACTCTGCTACTCAATTATTATTTTTATCTCTAATAGGCCTCCATGATGTATTGCCAACGGCCTGAGTATTGGTCTTGGTTTAGATGTTTTCAAATTTCATTAGCATTATTTTCATCTCCTATAATCCACAAAATACCACTCCATTACTTGGTCTAATCTTCTCCTGAATACTTTTGTTTTAAATTTTCTGAAGATATAGTAAACCTCCTTTCTTCAATTTATTATCTATTACTATATACTAAGCTTAGGTTTTCACAACAGTTTCTATTCTGTTTACTCTATAAAGTCTCTTCATTCCTTAAGATAACATTTCTTATTAATAACATCATAGTGTACACTAATACCTTTAAAATATAAAAGGTTCTTTCTTATACTAGTAAAGCCAATAAGCATATTTTTTCTTGACTCCATTAGTAATTATATATATATATGTATATCTCATAGCATTAATAATATATCATCTGCCTTGATAGGAAAAACAAAACATACAATTTAAGATATAAAGTTAAGTAAATATAAATATGAAGAGAAGACGAAGCTGGGGAATTCAGAAACAATAGCTATAAGGTTGAGTCTATTTTTAATCAAAATTGTATAATCTCTCCTACCTCACAAAAATCATTTTTTTAATTATCCATTTTAATTTGCTTATATGTATAGCCTCTGTAAATATTTAAAATTTATTTATCTATCTATTTAACAGAAGTTGAAAGATGATTATATATATATTGCCAGGTATAAGTTGAACATATTTAATTTTCATTGACTCAAATTTAAATTGATTTAGTCACTATTTAAAAAGGCAATATTCCGTTTAGTTTCTGGCAATATGAAAAAATACTTTTTCTCATGAGAAACAATTAGAAATGCTGGATAAAATAGAATACTTTTCAATGCATACTGGATCTTAAAAAACAAAAATACTAAAGAACTGTATACAAAGAAGGAACTAAAAATCATAAAAGTTTGCAGCCCCATTAACCTAGATTCTTCATTTTTAAACATGGTCCCAAGACAAAACCAATATATACAAGCACTTCAAATGTAATGTTGTAGACATAGAAATGTAGAGTAGATGAGTAAGATACTTAAAGGGAAATTAGTAACTTGTAAGAAAGATCTAAGGAAAGTACACAGAATTCCATACAGAAAGGAAAAATAAATATAGCAATGTGAATGAGAAGATAGATTGCACATCTAAAGCAAGTATCATGAAGAAAGTCTTGAGATAATGAGGGAGACGCTACAATTAAGGAGAACTTGGCCAAGAACTCTGTAAATGTCAAAAATTGTGGGTTTTCAAAGGAGTAAAATTCAACAAGTGTAGGATGGGAAAAATAAATATAAAACCTTAACTAGGCGTTTTGTAATAAAGAATCTGCACAGAAGGTCAAAAGAAGATCTTAAAAATAACCACAGAGAAAAGATAGAGTAACTATAAGTATTAAAACTGCAGTTAATATCAGACTTCCCAACAGAAAAACACAAGTTAAAAGATAATGGAACGAGGGACTATAACCATCAAACTAGAAAATAACCAATACAATTATTAATAACCAATGATGCATTTTTGCTGAAAGAATTACATAAGTATAGAGCATCCTCCAGGATAAAATAATGCAACCTAGGAAAAAGCAGTGGGATGGGGGAAACTAAGCTGATCAACTAAGTTGGTGAGCATATGTACAAACCTCAAGAAACATCCATTAAAAAATAATAATGATATCTGCTTTTTTGGTTATAAGGATTCTAAAGTTTTGTGTGGTTCAGTATGACAGTATACATATTGAATAATTTTCTATTTAGTTAAATCAATACACATTTTAAACATTGATAGATTTATCTGTAAATAACACTAAACTTTAAAAAATGAATATGGAAATCACAAAGAGAGAGGCAAAGTGATAAAGACAACTTTAGAAATCCAATAGAAAAAGGGGAGAGAATAACAGAAGGAAATATGATAAGTAGAAAGTACAGAAAGATGGGAGAAATAAATCATATTGTATTAGTTATTGGAATAAATATTAAGGGCTTACAGTCACAAGATCAAAACCAAAAACTCTATCAAAGTTTAAAAGAAATTCATAAATATAACGTCCAGAAAGATTGAAAGTATAAGGAAGAAGACGAAAGTATACATGGACAATTTAAATCAAAATGAAGCTTGTTAAGCTTTAATATATAATTTTATAAAATGAAACAGACCTTTCAAAAAAGATATTATAGACAAATATATTTAATAATGATAAAATAAATAATTTCATATAAATATATAAGCATCAATTGGAAAAAAAAGTCATGTCCAAAATCACAAAATGTGTTTTTATTTCAATTCTAAAAGTAACTGAGATACGGTGTGTAAATACAATAGTGAAAATACATTTTAAAAATTGAAAAATATTAAATTCAAAAAATAAAAACAAAAGTAATTTACAGTTTAGAATAATACAATGGGATTTAGAGAATTTTTACATACAAATGACAACAAAAATCACTAAATATCAAAATTTGTGTGGTAAAATTAAGAAAAGAACTTCTGTGGTTTTTCTATGGATTATACAAGGGGAAAGGAAAAATTGAAAATCATAATTCAAGCATAAAAATTAAGAGGATAAATAAAGAAAAAATATAGAAAATTCAAATAAAGATGTAAAATATAAGAAAAGAAGTAAAAGAGAAGAAAACAAAGCAAAAATAGAATCAATGAAGGTAAAAGCACATTCCTTGAATAAACTAATCCAATAGAAATTCATCATTTAACAGAAAAAACAGTGCCCAAAGAAATATTAGGAAAAAATGAAATACAGATTTAGTGGAGAGTGATGAAAAAAAAAGATATAGAAAAAATAAGTGTCTTCCTATGTTGGCTTTAAATAAAGCTACGATTTTCTAGGAAACTGTGACTTTACGATACTGATAATATAGTTTATTGAAATATGAACACATGCATAACCTTTCATTGTCAGTAGTTAAAATCTATCCACCTTCCAAATGAAAAAATAAATTAACAAACCACGTCTAGGTATTTTTTATAGGGTTAATGCTCATATATCAAGAAAAGATCATCATTTTTGGCAATATTCTAAAGAATTCTAAGGAATCAGAAAAACACTCAAAATCACGTTTGGTGACATGATATTCAGAGAACGAATCAAAATAAAATATTCAAAAGATACTTAGCGTGAAAACAGAAAATGAACAATTTGAGTCTTAGAAGTGCAAAAAGTATTAAACTTTAGAACAATTATTAATACTGTTAATAGATTAGAAAATAAAGGTTATGAACACCTCAATCAATGCACAAAACGTATTTTATAAGATTCTATATCTATTTATTATCTCTCTCATATGGCTAAGAATATTATAGTCAATCTACCAAAAACCCTATAACACCTGCTGATATTAACGGTAAATTGTGAAAATTTTCTTTTTAATTTCAACAAAATCCCAAGATATATATCATGACTATTCCTATTGGACTATATTTCCTCACAAGCAGTATATGAAAGGAAAAAGTAATATATTGTAAACTGAGTTGCAAAATACATATTATTTGCAATAGCAATAATGATCAAGATTTATATTATTTGCAAATCATATACACTGACTACCAAAACAAATTTAGAATTTAGGATTGGAATTTATGAGAGAATTCAGCAAAGCTTCTAGATACAATATCAAAGAAAAAATTCATATCAGTTTTATACATAAACAAATAAATACTGAAATTTTACACTTAAATGTAAATATAAATATTTAAATACTGAAGTTGTATTCATAACAGCATTTAACAATACATACTGAATAAGTACAGAATATTCCATATTTGTGAGAAGAAATTCAATATTTTAACGATGGCAGCTTCTTTCATTTGTATTTAGAATAACAATGCAATTCTCTATAAAGACCCAACAGAGTACTTGGCAAACTATTCTTGAAATGTCCATGAGTAAATTTACAAAAGAAGTCAAGATTTGTTTGAAGAATAAAACGATAAATGTGTCATACACACATAGACAATGAAATGTTATAATTCTGTAATAACTTTTTGTGTTCTGTGGACATAGTAATAGAAAATAGACCAAAGAAATAGAATACAGAGACAGAGGATAAACTTGTATGAGCTTGGTATATTACAAAATTGTCATTAGATGTCAGTGGATAAAGCTTAACTTTTTAATAAATAAATGATTCCAGGAGAAGTAGCTATCCCAATGAGGATATATATGTATACATACATATATATGTACAGCCTCAGTGTTGGGCTTGGTGTGTGTATGTGTATACACACATGTTTTATATTTATATATTTATATATATACATATATACATTTTTAAATTTCACATATATATTTGAACTGTCTGGCAGATAATAAAAAAAAATCCTAAATATATTAAAATATAAATATAAAAAAGAAAGTAACTTTTAATAGAAATAGAGGAGAATATGTACTTCTTTAATTCAAAATAAATATTTCTTGAACTCCACACAAAGATTACATAGTTCAATGAAATACATATCTTAATACATTCTGTACAACAATATTATAAACAATGTTCAAGACAAATCTCGGACTGAGTCCATGCATTTGCAGAAAATCTAATTTGAAAAACAATCAATTTTAGTGCAGATTATAAAATTTCAATCAATCAAGGAATACTACACATGTCCCAGCTGAAATGTGGACACTGAATTGAAACAGGAAATTTACAAAAGTGAGTTTCCAAATTGCTAATGCTTGTATGAAACCAGGCTTAAAATCTCAAATTATTGGAAAAATGAAAAGTTTTTAAAATGAATTTTAAGTTTTATACCTATGAGACTGGCAAAAATTAATGTTATGACACTAATTGTTGGTGATTATTGAGAATGTCAACTGTTAATGTATATTTAGAAAACAATTTGGCAGTATGTAGAAAATTTGATGATAGTTGTAAGATCTGTTAATTTTACATCTAATTATCCACACCAGAGAAACTCTTTCACATGTACATAAGGATATTTACAACAGTGAGGCTTGCATTGGTAAAAGTAAAAGTGTGGGAAAAAATTATTTGTATGTAACAGCACACAGATGTTGTTTATTCATGCATTGTTATGCTATATAACTTTCTGTATCTGTGAAATACATCTACATGTATCAATATGAGTTACATTTCATAATAATATTCAATGATGAATGAATGAGATTTGTAAGAGTGCTATAAAATATGAAGGAAATTTTATAAATTTTACAGTACAGTAAACATATATAGTACAGACAGATATTTTCATATTAAAAATAGCACAGAAACTTTAATCAGAAGGAGAAACATGCATTTCAAAATAATAGTTACTTGCACTGGAAGAGAAAAGAGGGGTTGGAAAGTCTCTTCATAACTGACCATAACAGTGCATAACTGTTCAAATGTAACAGAGGAGAGAGAGCATACATTTGTCTGTTACATCTCTTTTGAGCTTTCTACATATTTGGCATATTTCACAATTTGAAAATAAAACTTAAACATGATTGCACATATTCTTCAGATTGTTATATTTCTTGAGTTGGATCTTGTATACTGTTTTAAAATGAAAGAAAAAAAAACACTATAGAATCAAATCAAACAATGAACTTATTCCACAGGACTAAAGGTGATACTGAGAGCATAAATTCCCAGACACGAGAGATCTTAAAGTGAACAGTCCAAAAAACTCAATTTCAAAAACTGATTTAAGACTCGCCACTCTCCACAGTTCCAAGATATTTTCTGAAGCGTTAAAACTACCTTGATGCCAATTTACAGGAAGTAGTTAAATAAATTATGATGTATCTAAATGACATAATACCGTGCAGCCCCCTCTCCCCAGGTGAGGAAAAGACTTCCTCACATACTATTTTGTAACGATCTTCACAATATACTGAAAAGTTAAAAAACAAAACAAAGAACAGAGCAAGTGGAAAATGACATTTTGTGTTGGTAATTTTTATATGCAACTTCATATTAATCGAGAAATGAACGATAGAAAAATAGGTATGGAACCTGATTTGTTTATTTACATTTCATCGAAGATTGACTTTTGGGATATTTAAACAGATATGAGATATGTTGAAGCATGTAACCATCTGCTATTGAAAATCTAACTTTCCTTAGTAATTTCCTAGTGTCAATGTCTCTGGTGATATCCTAAATTATAGGACATCCGAAGTATGGAGATTTAACAACTCTCTAATTAAAACTGCAGCATTTTTGCAACAGATGAAGACTATTTCAGAATAAATTAATACCAATAAAAACCAAGAAACTAGCCTGGGTGTTTTGTGGGAAGCTGCCAGAGCGGTCATGAGGGGTAGAATAATTTGTTTCGTGGCAACAGCAGCACAAAAAGTATACATTGAGTACAAGTGTCAATTACAAGAAGTTAATGAGATGTAAAAAGCAACATAATATTAAGCAAGTACCCCAGCACCCTCCAACTTTTGATTAGACTGAAATAAAGCAAATTCTGTTCGGTGAATAGCACACACAATGTGTTAAAGCTTAATGAATAAATGCAGTATGAAAGGGAAATAAATTTGACAAATTACATGCATATGATCGGAATGCAAAGAGTAGGCAAACATATTTAATAAGGAGAATCTTTTTCTGCTTAAATACTGAATATCAAAAATATTTTGGAATTTCTAGCATGTAGTAACCTCACACATGCTGAAAATCCTTCCCAAAGAAATGTCATGTATGAATGAGTACACTATGGATTAAAAGATAACTTTATTTCTTCTCAGAGTTTGAAATACAATAAATTTTTAAATTGTTTAGCTTCAAAAACACGTTATCATGAATTGGGTTTGTAAATTTAAAAATTTTGCTCGTCGTGAAGAGCTATCTTACAAATTAAATATGGATCTCACATTATATTTTTAAGACTTTTAAATTCAAAATGTGCTGAATAATTTAGTTTGCTTGGTGTTGTATCATGTTTCCTTAGTAGCATTTTGTGATAAATATTCTAAATGTAATACATATAAATAAAATCAACAACAGTCAATAAATAAATAAAATCAACGCACAGTCAATAGCGGAGTTTTAAAGAGGGCCATTTAAAGCTGTCACAGCAAAGTGTTACAGCAAGGAGTTTACCATACTTATTTTTTGAAGATGTAAAGCATGTTAGAGTTGGTAAAAAAGGTTAGATAAAATACAGAGGATCTGTTGCTCTCTCACGTTCTTTTGCTTAAAGGTAAAATCCTTTAAAATAGCACACAAGGATGTCCTCTTTTGGTAACAGTAGGTTAAGGCACAGAGAGTTCTCATGGCACACTTAAGAGTGGTAGTTATGCTCCATGTGGATGGTGGAGTATCTACATAAATTTGGAATTCTGCAAAAGAGATTTGTCTGTTTCCCCCCATTTATTTATTAAATATTTATTTGTATCAGTATGAACTCATAGATATATACATATTTATTTTATACGTTGGATTATAGTTCAATACTTCTTTATTTAGTTTCTCAAAATATCCCAGCTTTCTGAACACTTTCAGTGGGCTCCTGTTTTTCTTTGACAGATTCTCCATCATGGAGGGTTTATTTTTGTTTGCTTGTTTGTTTGTCTGTTTGTTCTTCCACTTCCTTACTTTCCAGCACAACAAGATGCTCCAGACTACTCTCATACGTATCCTGCTTCAGACCTGTAATCACTCATTTCTCCAAGGAATACTGGTTCCTTTTATTGAAGAATAATATTAGAAACCAAGATCTGTGCACAATGTGTGGTTTTATTTCTTAACATAATATTCTTTAAAAAGAGTTAATTTCTTTTGCCTCTTGGGATCTTGTTTTCCTCTGTGACTTTTTTGAGTATTTCTTAATACTTACCTGTTAATATGTATTGACGTTATAAACATTTGATTCAGTAAAACCACAATGATTATGTATTTCCGAGGTACTGCTGTGTGCAGTGGAAGAAATTGTGCCTTAATTCAATGAGCTTAGACTACAATGGAAAGCTGAAGGGAAATTCTTCCTTTTATTTCCAAAAGTGTTTTAGATCAACCTCTTAATCTCTTACACACAGATGTATTATCACAAGACTGTTAGGACTCAACTTTATGTCCTCACTTTTTCCAGCCTGAATGGATACAGAACTCTGCTAGATTCTGTAAGTGTCTAGATTCTTAAAGTATTATGATTAGTGTGTAACCTTAATCAAACACTGAGAGAGACTTCTAGCTTAAGTAGTTTTTTGATAGCATTGGCTGGTACAGCTTGTACTAATTTCCAATTTAACTGAAAAAAATTCTGCTAAAATATAAGCAATATGAAAACTCATGGATAAATATGAAACATAGAAAAGACACTTTATATAATGTTACAACACAAGATTAATCTCCATTAAGTATTCAGACGTTGGAGAGGAGTTGAAAATAAAACAATTTTTTAATTTTCTATTCAAAGATTGTCTAAAAATAAAACTTGCCTATAAAATAGCTTCCCCATTCTTCCCCTCCTCACTGATACAAAAATTATGGGAATTCTTGCTTGACAAGTGGTGTAGGTCCATGCCCGGGATCCAAACCTGCACGACCAATGCAGAGTGTGCTGTACTTAACCACTATCCCATGGATTGGCCCCCAAAATTAGGGCAATTCTTGAGTCAACTACATTCTTATCTTCATTATTTATTCTTTCATTCTTAAGTAGTTTTTGACAGCTCAAATTGTATCTTCTCAAGACTTGGCCAGACTATCCTCCCTAAAAGTAATCTAGATATTTTGTATTATTTTATTTCAGTAATTTCCTTAAAAGTGTTTATCACAATCCAAAATTATCATGCTCGTTTAATGTCTTTATACCAACACTACAATGTAAATTCACTAAAGAAAGAGAACATTGTCTATCTGTCTTATTCACTATTGTATTCACTACTGTGTATAACTCTTGTATACTTGATGATTGAATAAATGTGGATTAAAAAATGAGAATCTAGACACTAAACAGTATTCAAAATTATAATCATAATTTATGCATCAATAGCAGAGACCACTTATAAGGCACTCACTGTAAAGTGGTTAATTTGTACAAACTTACCCCTTGTAGGATCTCTTTGACTACAAATCTCTACCATTTTCTACTCTTCTAGAAATGTTTAAGCTTTAGAGAATACTGATTCCAGGAAATGCTTTGCTGAAACATGAGGATTTCATACTTTGGATTTGAAATTTTACTTAATGTTATTTTTCTACAGAAATTCACAATTGATATTAGCAAAAGTAAAGTCTAAGACTTCATTTAGTGAGTAAATGTCTTTAATGCTGCGTACCCTAGGATTTCTCGAATGCGTTCAATCACAAACTGGTTTTTTTCTTTGAATTATTTGTTGTCATTCCCTTTAAAATAGTGTATCCCAGAATCTAAAGTAAGACTGTGCTTAAATTAAAGATCTTTGGGGTCAGCCTTGTGGCCCAGTGGTTAAGTTCTCACGCTCTGCTTCGGCAGGCCAGGGTTGAGCCAGTTCGGATCCTGGGTGTGGACCTAGCACCATTCATCAAGCCATGCTGAGGTGGTGTCCCACATGCCACAACTAGAAGGACCTACAACTAAAATATACAACTATGTACTGGGGGGGCTTTGGGGAGAATAAGAAGAAAAGAAATAAGATTGGAAACAGATTTCAGCTCAGGGCCAATTTTTAGAAATTAGATAAAAGATAAAGATCTTTTTCTTATATGGTTGCATTTTTTTTAAGTTCAAGAGAATTTTTGCATCTGTTTTAAAAATTTACTTTACAGGTTTTAGGTAATCCTTGTTGGATAACATCTTTTTATTTTGTAATTCACTGAACATGGCTATCCTTCTCAAATCTGTAACCCTGCAAAATTCACAAGTATACTTAATTTATCTTATTGATAAACCTATTGAACAGGAAACTAGAAACAAAGAACAGATCAAATGGCATACCCATAGGGAATTTCCTCCAGATTCACATTGATTTATTAATCATGAGAAAACTGTTTTCTTAAGTCAAGAAATAGTTTTTTCTCTAATAGATTCCTGGTCTTCAATCTATTGACCCTGACAGAAAAAGGAAATGGCCTTTTTCTTCTTGATAGGTTCTTCCTAAATCATAGTAATATTTAACCCTAGAGATATTTTCTTTTCCTAAATACCCACTCACCATCTCTTTAAAAATAATACATTCATGATTTTCTCATTCACTGACATCAGATTAAAGGTGGGACTTACACCTCTACTCAAGTGCAATATTAAATAGAGGATTCCATCTCAATTTAGCACCATCGTTCATTTAGAATCTGTGCCTCAACTTACCTAACTCCCTTTAATTTCTGTGCTATACGACCACTCTCACTTTTTGCTTTGTTAAATCCTAATTATCCTTCAGGTTTCTTTTTTAAGTATGAGTATTAACTCCTTGCTGAAGATTCCCCAAGATTATCTCAATTAGCAAGTAGACACTACTCTCTACCTAACTGCATCTGTGCCTATCTGTATCTGAACTGATAATGTTACATTTGAATCATTTTTACCTACTTTTTTCTCACTAATTATGAATTACTTGTGGGCCAAGGCTGGGAAGATAATTTTATGAGAACTGACTTTATGTGAGTTATTTTACTAAGCACTTTATCCAGTTTATATTATTTGATACAATGATGATAAATGATATTTTACCTCCAAACAGATGAGGCACAGGATTCTTAGGGTAATTAATTTGTTCAAGGTTAAACAGCTGGTGATTTGGCACTTCCGTTTGACCACACAACATCTGATTCCAGAGGTTACACTGTTCATCATCAGCTGCATTTTTTTAAATATGTAAAGCAAAAAGCATTTCCATGGGAAATTAGAAGAGATGTGGAATTATCAAATCAAGTGATGACAGGCTAAGAATGGGTAATTCTACTTTTGTCTAAAAGGAAAGTATTTCCAGGGACTTTTGTAGGCTCTCTCAGTTTTAGGCTGAAGAAAATATTAGAGGCTAGTGTAAAAACACATAGAGGTAGTAAGCAATATTTATAGGATTTGAAAATAGTTGCAATTGATTCAAAGAATATGTTCTTTGCATGTTATTTATTAGGTGTGAAATATTGGGCTATATATTTTGAGAATCACACCTGTTTAAAAGACACTGGATTTATCACTAGTTCTGTCTAACACTAGATGCTTTTAATTATGAATAAGCTGATTTGCATTTCTGTTAACAGTGATAACACTGAATTCGTAATGTCTTAATCAAATTATACTTTAGTTTTTTTTTACAGTTAAGCCAGTTTATTCATTTGACCATATTCAATCATTGCTTACTCTGTGCTGGATACTATAAGTAGTGATGGGATAGTGGTGAACAAGTAAGTGTGGCGGTACCTGGCAACCTGGAGCTTGTATTTTAATGTAACATAAAGATATTAAACACATACAAGTAACGATTTCAAGGCTAAAAAGAGTATGACAAAATGCTAAGGCTTCTTTACTGATGAAGTGTGAATCACTGATGCACACCAGACTCATGGTGTTAAGTCATAGTAACATCAATAATTTAAAAAACCCAAATTAACTTGAAAAGCAAAGGTTTAATTTTCATGTAAACTATCTGTCCATTGAGGCTGGCTGGGGTCTCTGCCTCACATTATATTCACTCTGGTATCAAGGTAATTGAGTAGCCATTGTTTCCAGGATGTCCCTTCTCTTTGCTGGATAAAAGGGGAGGATGGGAGATGAGAGTGAAGTGAGGATTGGCTATTACACTCACATTTAATTGGCCAAAGCAAGTTTCATGGCACACCTAAATTTAAGTGGATTGAAAAGCAAAATTTTCAGATGTAGGTAGAAGAAGTGAAGACTTGAAGGCTCTAAGGCCTACAGGAAAGATTTTTAATTTTGCGATGTAAATGATGGGACATAGAAAGATATAGAGAGATGCCACATGAGAACCAACATTTGAGCTCAGCTCAAAGACCTTTTCCTTCTTCCTGGTTGAAATTTTGAAAATTTCCAATTTTTCTTGATCACTTAAAGGAAGTAGTTTGCAAAAATGGAACAATGAAACAGAAGGTACTTCAGTTTTCTTTAAATTTTTGTTTTCTGTCACTTTGTTTAGCCCAGAAACCCCAGTAATATCAGTTATGCTATTGAACATTGGATATTTTCTGGGTCATCAAGTGTTCTTGGCAACATGTGAGAAATTTGTAGAGGATTAATTGTAGAAGTAAAATTTATAGGAGATGAAGGAACTAATTTCAAGAGATCATCTGTCAGGAAGTAATGCATTCTATTATTTAATTTTTCAAACATATTTTTATTTTGATTTATCTATTTTGTTACTGTTAAATTTATGAAAATGAAAATTTAGCTACTATGATACAAATAAAACATACTATTTAAAATATCTGCAAGAAAGGGAAATAATGAACAAACCCATTCCTAATGGGTTGACCTACCCTCCATATAAGTGCTCTTCATTACCACAGAATCCAAAAGGTGAATAGAAATTAACAAACCAAACAAACAAAGAAGCAAACAAAAAACACACTGGATTTTGAGCTAGATTGTAGATGATGAAATGAAAGATCTCATTAACTTGAATCAAAATTAGGTTAGAAGAAGCAATTTTTTTAAGCAAGCATACATAGAAAAGTACACTTCATGGCTTTCCTCCTCTTACTGTGATTTATATTACTTCCCAGGTGAGTTTTATCTCCATTATTACGGACCTACTATAATCTGAAAGGTAAAGTACCATTTTCTTCTTCTATTATATTACTGAGTTTTTCTTAGTCAATTTGGGCTGCTATAGCAGAATATCATAGACTGGGTGACTTATAAACAACATAAATGTATTTCTCACAGTTCTGGAGGCTGGGAAGTCTAAGATCAAGGCACTGGTGGATTCAGTGTCTGGTGAGAACCCTTTTCCTTATTCAAAGATAGACACCTTCTCCCTTTGTCCTCACATGGCACAAAGGGTGAGGGAGCAATATGGGGTCTCTTGTATAAGAGCACTAATCCATTCATGAGGACTCCACCTTCATCATCTACTCACTTTTCAAAACTCCACCTCCTAATTTCATTGCATTGGGAATTTGGTTTCAACATATGAATCTTGGGAAAAACAGACATTTAGTCTACAACATTCCACCCCAAAACTTCTAAAATTCATGTCCTTCTTATATACAAAACATATTCATCACACTCCAGTAGACCCCCAAATCATAACTTGTTCAACATCAACTTTAAAGACAAAATCCAAAGTTGCATCTAAATATCATCTAAATCAGATATGAATTATGCTCAATGAGGAGGAAGTCCTGACTTCACAGTTTTGGCTGGCTCCACTCTCATGACTTTGGGCAACCTCACCCCACGGCTTTGGATGGTGACTGTCTGACCTATTGAAAGTAAGGCAATGGTTGCCCCTTTTGAAACTGAACACCCAGCCCTGATGATCTCTGAATCTCCCTCAGACTCATTCTTTCCTTGTCTTAAAGTACAGCTTTCACAGTCAAATAGCTGTGGTCCCATCCAATAAAATGCAAGAAACCCTATATCCTTCCTTCCTTCCTTCCCATCTCCTTTCTCTTCAGTTCAAACTGATAGTATTCCTGCTGGGGTGACTGATTAAGTCCGTGGTGCAAACCCATACCAACCCCAGTTTTGCTTTCCATGGTTTCAGTGACCCATGGTCAATAGCAGTCCAAAAATATTGAATGGAAAATTCCAGAAATAACTCAGAAGTTTTAAATTGCACGCCATTCTGAGCAACATGATGAAACCTCGTACTATCTAGCTCCCTCCTTCCCTAGACGTGAATCATCCATTTGTCCTGCGTGTCCACGCTATATATGATGCCTTGCCCATTAGTCACTTAGTAACCATCTTGGATATCAGATTGACTGTCTTGGTTTCACAGTGCTTGGGTTCAAGTAACTCTTATTTTACTTAATAATGGCTCCAAACCTCAAGAGTAGTGATGCTGGAAATTTCGATATGCCAAAGAGAAGCCCTAAAGTGTTTCCTTTAAGTGAAAATGTAAAAAATTCTCAAGCTAATAAGGAAAGAAAAAAAAAATCATATGCTGAGTTGCTAAGACCTACAGTAACTTTTATTATGTATATTTTTAAAATTGTTCTATTTTGTTATTAGTTGTTAATTTCTTACTGTGCCTAATTTATAAAATTAACCTTTATCATACGTATCTATGTATGGGAAAAAGCAATATATGTAGGGTTTGGTACTATCTGCTGTTTCAGGCATCCCCTGGGGGTCTTGAACACATTCCCAGTAGATAAGGGGGCTACTGTATTTGTTACAGCAGCACCCCACTATATTAGTGCCAATTTCTGTTTTAGTCAGTTGGGCTGCTATAACAGAATATCATAGACTGAGTGACTTATAAACAAAAATTTATTTCTGAGAATTCCGAAGACTGGGAAGTCCAAGATGAGGGCCCTGGCAGATTCAGTGTTTGGTGGGAACCCAAGGAATATCCATTTTGAGATCACACGTGTTTAGGCAGCATGAAGTCATCCATTCCCCCTCATTTGCCCCTTAAAACAATGCTTTTTCTTTCCATCACTTCTGTACACGTAGACCTGAAGCATTCTAGATGCCTCAGCCATCCACTATTGGGAAGGTTTTATAATCAAGAGGAGTAGACATAACTTTGGAAGGCTTTCAATACTCATTCATTTTCTACTCATCGCCCAGATAAAACTGAAATTACATATTAAGAACTCATTATGCTTTCAAGGGCCTGCAGAACGATATTTATTCTGAATCATCTCTTGACATTCTCTTCCCTGAATTTCATTCTGTCATAATATCAAACTGTTTGTAGTCTCCTTTTCCAGTTGCCTGTGTTCAAGTTATCCTCACTTGTTCTGTAATTCCTCTTAACCTTTTAACATCTAAACTTCCCCATCTCATCTTGATGTGTTCCAATAGAAGCTTTGCTTAAACAGCTAGTAAGAGCCAGTACCCTTTGCTATGCTGCCATTGTCCCGAGTATACTTTGTCACAACACTAATATATATATATGGACTTATTAATTGATCTGCTTAAGTCTTTTTAGATTACAAGAACTTTAGAAAAATAATTTTTTCTTAATTATCTTCAAGTTTTCAAGAAGAAGAATCATGCCTAGGTATAACTCTCAGTCAATAAACACTTTTGAGCCATTATTAGATAAAAGCCCTTGTTATGTTAAAGCTAAAATATCATTTGGATGCAATAAATTCCAAAGCAATGGCTAGTCATTCATATATAGAAACTCTAACATAACCCAAACACATTTAACTGTTACTAAGTTATGTCACACTCTATAAGATGCTATAATTGGGGGTGGCGGGAATACATATTGCAATAATAAGATCTGGAGTTTGTATCCTATCTTTCTTATAATTTTTCAACTGAGAAAATCAGTTTCTCTAAATTTCCTGTTCTGCATAATTGGAATAATAGTAATAGCATCTAACTTGCATACCAGAGCTCATAATTAGGTGTGAAATATATCTGAATTTTACTTAACATATTAAACATATGTTTGCATGTGCAAGCATACTTAACATTTAGAAGAATATATGTTTATACAAAACACTAAAAAATGAAATATTATATAAATTTAATGTTACACTCACTCATTCTACTTCTAATTCTGACATATCTGCCTCTAGTAAAATTTCTTCTAATAATGCCCAACTCAGTGACACATCCTCATTAGGTATTAACTTGGCTCCACGACAGGTAGGATTTAGCTAAAGAAATGGGATCCTAAAGTTTCAAAGAATTGAGCATGCCAGCTTCTGGCACATGTACTTATTTTATGTCTAAGAACTGTGGTCCTGGAAGCTGTAGGTATCTGCATAAATGACAAAATCTTACTAAGACAATCTAGAATTACAGAGGCCACTATTAGGAACGTTCCAATTAGACAAAAGTGTTCATTTAAGACATGCACTTGGAAGCATGGGTTCGCACATCAAACAAGCAGAAGAGGATATCTATTTTAATCGGCATGCAGAAGCCTCCAAAGGTCTTCAGAATTGTAAAATAGCCTCATTGAAATATTCATTGCAAAAGCCCAGTGAAAAAATTAAAGACACAGGAAGTGCCTAAAAGACAAGACTATAAGACTGACGTGACTCTTACTACTCCCCTCTATCTTCCTTTACTTGAGTACTGAGTCTGCCAATCCTCTATCTGAATTGTCTTTCCATTCAGAAGAGAGCACAAGACCATAAGCAAAAGCCCACAAAGTTAGTGGCCTTATAACTGCAACAGCTCCAAGGCCAGAAACCTAAAACACCTGGGCTCCTCCTGCTGCACCCTCCTAGGAGCCCATCATCAAAAAACTGGCCCGGAAATTGATGTCACATTTGCAGCCAAATGGGACATTGGAAAAAAGATTATCCTGGAAGGTTTTGTCAAATCCTCCCACACCAACTTGAATGCCCCCATATTTACCCTTGAAGGAGAGCTCCCACATGGGCCCTTTCCAGGGTGGACGAGACTCCAAGGGATTCTCTAGTAAACAGCCAAGGGGAAGCTAGAAGTAAAATAGTGGAAAACTTAGCCAAATTCTGATAAATACCAAGACTACACTCTCTACTTTAAACCCTTCTCACTCCGGAGCATGCAAGAGATCCTAGGAAAACTGACAGAAGCCAGCGAAGGGTGAGAATTCTGACCAGAGTCGGCTTTTCCAGATCTCTGTAGTGCCCAGTTAAAAAAGGAAGACAAAATTTCATGTTGTCTCTTCTTTCCAAATCCAGACTCATTGGTTAATGACACTGTCTCTCCCAGGGACAGCAATTGCCTTCTTGTTTGTCTCATTTTATGTCTTGAGAATTTGGCTTGGATTTCTGCCTGCCTGAGAGATGGTCTCAATGCTGCATCTTAAGCACAGTCACTCACTTTACTGATTCTTATTTGGATGATGCAATAGGATACTAATCCTGAGCCGTAAGTCTATACACACAGACACAAGTACACACACCCCCAAGTTAAACACTTTGTTGTAAATGTAATTGATATATTAACGGCTTTATAAGTAGACTGATCACACCATTTATTGTCTAATCTGAAATAACCTCGAAAATAATAGAATATGCTATTAGCAATAATTCCAAGATCGTAGTCCTAAATCACAATTACTTGTACGGGAAGGGTCAATGACACAATAAGTGACTGTGATATAGCTTTCTTTTGGTTGCTATTGCAAATTTAAGTTACTAATCATAAACTTTTCAGGTTTAGTACTATTTCAGTACAGGATATAAGTTGTCAGTTAAAATATAGTGTCTTTTACTCATATATATTCTCTCTCTCTCTCATTCACATACATTTAAAACGCGACAAATCAATAATATTTTATCATTTAAACTCATTCAACTAAAAAATGTAAAGAAGATAGAAAGTGAGAAGTTTTTATCAGTTTGTTTAAAAAAATTTAAAAACTATTTTAAATTATCTTTCCTTTTTCTATTAATATGTACTCTAAATTCATAGCATATTTTTTTCTCTTCATGGGGAATCTGATTAACTTTAGGTATTTTTTCATTCAACATCTTGCCCTTTACTCATTAGAGTATTTTTTCAATTCTTTCTGTTCTAAAAGTGATAAAATTTCATTTTATTTCAGTTACGTTTCCCAAATACTATTTTTATAGCTTTTTCCTATCAATAATATTTATACCATCTTCCAACCTAGTGTCACTTCCAAACTCAGTGAAATTACTCTTCATAACTCTTCTAAGGAATAAAATTCTCTATGGAAAAGTTAGAAAGTCAAATCTTATGAGAAGGCTTTTCAACTAAATGCACATTCTGTTAAAATAATTTAACCTATTTTTACAGAACATTTTGATTTATTTTTCAGTACACATTTAAGTGAATTTATAGTAACTTATTTTTATGTTTAATAAAATTTGGTAGGCAATAATAGTTGGCATATACAATGAAACTCTTTCCATAATTCATAAAAATAGCACAATAACGTTTTATGATTTTTGAATAAAATTCACAATCTGAGTCTATATAGTCATGGGACAATCAGACGTAAAATGTTCTGTGGTTTTACCTCACTATGATACATGACATGGCAGGAATTCATATTTCCAGACTTTGTTGTTGTTGTTAGTGACATTGAGTCAATTCCAACTGCTAGCCACCCTGTGTACAGTAGGGGGAAACCCTGCCAGTCTTTTTGTGACATCCTCTCATCTTCCAGCACTATAGCAGACAATGCTCTACTGCTATTCATAGGGTTTTCATGGCCCATCTTTTCCTGTCTGTCTTGGTCTGGAAGCTCCATCGAAACCTGTCCACAATGGGTCTCCCTGCTGGTATTTGAAATACCAGTGGCATAGCTTTCGGCATCACAGCAACACACAGCTGCCACAGTGTGACAACTGATATGGGTGGTGTGGTTCCCTTTCGGGGAAACAAACATTGGTAATTCAGTGAGAACACCAAATCTAACCACTAAACATCAGGGCTGGCATTCCAGGCTTTACATAATGCAAAATAGGACCATCCTTGAAGTAGCGACAGGGGAAATCAGTAGAATTAAAAACTGTCATACTTGTCACATAAAGGTAACACATGGCTATAATTTCCTTTTTTCTCATTAAATTATTCTTCATTGCTTTGCTTAATATTTTATTTCTGTTCATCTTTTCTCTCTCTGCCACTCTGGATTATTTTTCACTTTCTACTTTATCTCTGTGGATTTCAACTTTTCAAGGTTCTTTTCTGCCAAAAGTTTTACATTTAAGCCAATTTTGCATTCCACAAAAGTGCTCTTTGCATTTAATCTTTATTCTTGGTAATTTCAATAAATTCAATTTAACAAATATTTACAATGTTCCTATTTCATGCAATGTATTATATGCGCTGATGTGTTTATAAAGATATATAAAACATTGTCTTTTGGAAGAGACAGATAAGGACACAGGCAGTCATGATATTGTGAGAATTATAATAAGATGGAATTATAAATGCTAATGGAGCAAAGAAGGGAAGCACTAACGTGATTTTTGGAAAAATTGAATGGATGTTTTTTGAAAGGCTTTCCAGAGAAGATAACTGAAGCATACCTTGGGGTTAATAAGTTAAAAAGGAGTGAAAAGGGAATGAGGAAAAGAAAAGGGAAAGTTAGTATTCTCAGGAGAAAGAAAAGTAGTACAAATACAAATGGCAGGGGTTCATACCACTTTCTACTCATTGCAATTATTTTAATGCTGGCTAGATGTTATCATGCAGAGGGAGTTAGTACACAAGGGTGTTGCGGTAGAAATCAGTGGGAAGATCATAACTGGCACTGTATAAAATCCTTGAGATTGGAGTCAGTGGTATCAGTTAAAAAATTGCAACAATTTATAAAAATTATGGAAAGAACACCAGATAACACTGTAAAAATAGCCATAGTAAAAAGAAACCAACAAACAAAAAACAATGGGTTTTTTTAGGTCAATTAAAAAAATGGGCTTGGAAATTTATGTAATGTGAAAATTTTGCAGAAGAAAGAATTTGTGGAAACAGTTTTTTTTATCTGAGTTACTGGATGGATGATGGTAAGACCTGTAATCTACAAAGGACTATAATAATGATATTAATGATATTAATATCAATAATAATACTACAACTGAGCAATGACTATATTATTCTCTTTACATGTACCAGAATCAGTGCTATGGGTTGTGTATGTATTCTTTCATTTAAAGTTTAAAAGAACTCTATGAGAGGGGTTCTGTTAGTTTTCTTTACTTACATGTGAGGCTCAGAGATATTAAAGTACTTTTCCAGGATTACACAGTTCAGAAAATTTAGATAACTTTTAAATGACTCACACTCACAAGCAGTGGACTTGCCTGTAAGATTTGTTACTCTGTTTTTGCCTGAAAATGATAAGCTCCATTGTAAGTCCTGTTGAGTTTTAGATGATTGTGGTTCATTCACGTGCAGATGTGCATTCTTCATTTTGGAGCTAGGGCCATGGGGATGGATCTGCCTGAGATAAAAAATGGGGAAGCAACAACTCTGGAAATCCTCTTCTTTTCATTCTTTGACAACTCCTCTTGTAGTTCCCCTTTAGTTCTTGTTTTGGAATTCTGGTAACATGGATGATGAATCTCTTGGATTTTTCTTTATCCCTGTGTTTTTTTTAAATCAATTGTTCAATGCTTTTGTAATTTTTTTCCTGCATTTGTTTCATTTCCTCAATTTACCTTATAGATAATGTATTATTTTTAGGGCTATAGTTTAATTATCCAGTCAAAACAAGAAGTCTTTTCTTTTCTTTTTAATTTCAAAATTACGTTTTTAATAAAATTTCCAGAAATTGTTTCATTTTCTGGTTTCTCTTTTTTAATAAAAAACTGCTATATTTTGGATACAATATCCTCTCAAACTTCTATAACTATATATAAAATATTTAAAGTATTTTTTCTATTCCTTTAAATGTTTCTATGCTCTCTGTAGAGAGTGGCACTATTTTAACTTTTTATAAAAAATTCAAAAAACCCTATAAATAATGACATATTATAATGAATGTCCATGTGTTTATCACCCAGTGTCAATAATCAAACTGTGGACAATGATGTTTAATTTAAACTCTCATTCACTTACCCCTCCTAGGTTATTTGAAAGCAAATCCCAGACATAATGTTATGTATTCAATAGAACTTCATTACCTGTGATTAAAATATGTGTACAATCTTCAAGTATCAAAATGCCATATAATACATAAAGAAATAATAATTCTTTAATGTTGTCAAATATCTCATCAATATTCAAATCTCTTTGTCTATTTATCTTAGTTTATTTGTTGGATTCAAGAAACAAAGTGTATATATTTTTAGTGTTTCATCTTAAGTCTTTTATGAATATCATTTCCTTTCCCTCTCCTTCTTTTTGCTTTGCAATTTATCTGTTAAATAACATAGTAATTTTCCTACAGAATTCCCACTTTCTAGATTTTGCGTGCTCCTGATTTTATTTATAGTGTTGCTCTGGCCTTTTGGTTTCTATTTCCTGGCAGTTAGATCTTGAGACTTTATCAGATTCAGGTTAGGTTTATTTATGCAGTTTCAAGATAAAGTAAGTAATGTCTAATTTTCTCTGTTTATGTGATATAAGCAGCCATTGTTTATCATTGCCTGGAACTATTATTTCATTAGGGATTGCAAAGTGGAAATATTCTAATTCCATTCCTCTTTCACTTTTTAGCCAGAATATTTCTATAGGGAGAAAATTCTCTTCATTGGCTCTTGTATTACCTTGAACAAAGATTCTTACAATAAAGGAAAATAAGTGCCTGATTTTGCACCACCCCATCTTTCTTTATTAGTATCAAAAATATCTAGTAATATCACTAGCATTGCCTAAAAGTTGACAAAGAGGCTTTATTTTGTTTCTGAATCATTGTAAACACAGAGAGGTCCATCCATTGCAGTTACTATTGTTATTGAAAATTATCCTATTGTTGGCCAGTGTGAATCTCTTCAAATTTCCTCAGATTCCGGTAGATGTAATTGCAGTAGTTTTTATGACTTTTCTGCCTTACTGTATGATAATGCTCTAGATTCATCTTCCAAGTATTCTGTCATCTCTACTCGGACTCCTGACTTCTTTTAATTGAAAATGGTATTTGGACATGATAATTAAGACACCAGAGGTTATCATTGCTACTGGGTTACTAGGTCTTTTCAGTAAAAAGTAAATAGTCATTCTTATTAAGGAAAAATACATCATGAGTTCATTCTTATATTTCCTATTCAAATTTAGGATCATGGAGGTTTAACTTCACATTTCTTAAATTGACATTTTTATTTTAAAATAAAACACTGATACAGAAAAGCAAACAAAACAAACGCCTAGGTTAATGGGATAACACCTCTATGCAAACAATAGAAGTAGATTTATTGAAGTAGAGCAAACTGTGTGGGAGAATAAATTTTGAGGAGTAGATAAGTCCAGCTGAGCTGGAGTTACCGTTGTGATATTCATGTCAAAACTTCTCATAGGTAGAATAATACAGTCACCAGATAAAGGTGGTTATAAACATGGACATAAATAGGGTTCAAAAATATCTGTTGAGTTTATAGGATAAGAGGCAAAAGGGTTAAGGGTGCGTTCCTGAGAATTTGGGTTGGTTTAAGAGTTGCAAAAAGAAAGTAGAACCAAACATAAAGATTAAAGCTGACAAAAAGGGAGGCATAAATCAAGAGCTTGTAGTGTAAAAGTAACAAGAAGAGAAGATTTAAAATCCACGCATAAAAAATATTTCCAGATGTTATAAACATCACATTTGAAAAGTGCCCAGGAAATGGCCAGGAAGTGGTCATCCATGACAGAATTCAGAAAAATTGTATTGGAGTTATTGGGTCAGAAATCACATTTCTGTGATGAGGAAAGTGAATGGTGATAAGAAGAAATAAACACTAAAGATAATAAGTAAACTTTAAAATTAAAAAGTAACTTTCAGCTACCCATTGGTAAGTTGACTCAATTTTCTTCCAATATGAATTTACCTTCCCATTATTATTTGAAAAGTTAGGTTCTAGCTTTGCAGATTACTGTGATGAGAATTATTCACTTTTCTTTGTGCTAAAGGTAGCAGTTCTCCAAAAATTTTTTTCCTCCATGTGTTTGCTAGCTCTGTAGCTCTGTAGTATTTTTAAAATAGTGTTTTGTTAAACAAATATAATACCAATGGGTCCACTCCCTTCCCTCAACAGATGGTCCACAGCAGACGGCGCAGATGATTGCTCATATATTTTCTCAGCACAGACTCAAGAGAAAAAATCCAGGTGTGTTCATTTGTTGGCACTACACCCAGATTTAACCAATTAAATATGTTCAAAAAAGTCTCTTTGAATTTAACCCCACTTATATTACCCTAAGAAAAATATTTACTTAGATTCCTCTCTTGATTGGTTCAGCCAGTTTCCTTGTTACTTTCATTCTTAGCAACCCATGGCTTCTTCCTGGTCATTTTAAATATTTCAACTTTCAAAAATTGACTAATAATGCATTAATAGAAAAAAAATATCATGTAAACAAAACAAAAACAGTATATTGGAATTTACAATGAAACTTCTGTTTTCCTCCTAGTCTTCCTTGCATATATCGAGAATATTATGATGTCAATATACATATTCATAAATATGTATATATACATACACACATAGTGTGTATCACAAATAATTTGCATATCTTTTCATCTCCACACCAAAACATTTACCTCATTGCTTTATTTCATTGTACAGATAATTTTAATATTTATTGGTTTTTTAAATCACCATTCACACGTGACAATTGTATAGTTCTTTTGTGTGCTCTCTCTGTTCTATAGAGGTGTTATGATAAAGAATATAAGGATATTGGGAGCTTTCCTAAATCCATGATGCCCTAGAACAAGTTGAATAGTATCAACTGATAATCTTAAAATTTTGATAGGCTTTGCTTATATAAACCCCTATGTTTTTTCTCTTGGCTTTAGCGATTTTAGTAGGGGTGTGTGTGTGTAGTGTTTGTTCAGGTAGTGACTGTAACTTACCCAATTTTTTTCTCAATGACAGATAGTAGGTCTATGTGATTGACTCAATTTCCTTTGATCTCATTGTTTATATTTTATGAGGAAATATGTATTTTTAAAATTTTTATTTATTTATTCTTTTGGTGAGGAAGATTGGCCCTGAGCTAATGTTTGTGGCCAGTTTTCCTCTTTTTGCTTGAGGAAGACTGTCCCTGAGCTAACATCTGTGCCAATCTTCCTCTATTTTGTATATGAGATACTGCCACATAATGGCTTGATGAGCAGTGCTAGGTCTGCACCAAGGATCCAAACCTGAAAACCCTGGGATCCCAAAGTAGAGCATGTGAACTTAACCACTACACCATGGGGCCAGCTCCAGAAAACATGTATTTTAATTAGGTAATATATAAATCACACAAAATAACAAAATCAATATATCCATACACCATTATTCAAGTGAAACTGATACTGAATTTTGCCTTTTTAATGTTTAAAAACAGAAAATATTATAAATATATCTTATACCTTACCTCTTTTTCCAGAAATAAACCAAATCCTGGAGTTTTTATAAATTATATTGACAAATTTTTGAGAATTATGTATATTAAAAACCATACATATCTATAAGTAGATCTAATTTCCTTATTTTAACTGTTAAATGAGTTCATTTCATCTTATATTTTCTGAGAAATGTTAAAATGTCTATAATCATACTTTATATTTTATTAATTTATTAATTTCTAATTTCATCTTCAGTTATTACTTTTATTATTTTATTATAGTCTTTATTTTGTTACACTTTTGCTAAATTACTATTTAAAATACTTTACTTATTTAAATAGCATTATTTTGAAAAACAATTCATCAAAGCATGGCTTTATTTTATGTTCTGACATGAGTTTTTTCTTTGTTTTATAGACATTTTGCAATTTTTGTTCTGATTTTTTCTGACATAATATTCATCTTTAACATTGAAATTTATTTTTTATTCAAATTTCCAGAATTCGTTTTTTCTTCCTATTTTATGATTAGTGTTCTTTTTACTACATTGAGACTAGGAACTGGCCTTACTCTTTCTACTTCCTGTGGAAATTAATTCAGCTTTACTTCATGGGTCCAGTTCATGACCATTTTTACTTAATAGTTTTTTAATTAAGATAATCTAAAATTATCTATCATTATATCTACATCTTTATATATAGCTATCACATTGAAAGAAGACAGCTCTACAGAGGGTGCAAATAGGAAACATTACTATTTCCCCCCAATGTCCATTCAAAATCATTCCATGCAGCTAGGTTTCCATGATTCCTTATATGAAAGTTCAGATAGTTCCCAAACTTTTTAGTCACCCTCAGATAACATAATACTCCCTTTACTGTGAATGAAATTTCTACTTCATTCTAATGATAAAGATGTCAAAATTCTCATATGAAAACAGTTTGCTCTCTCCCAACTTGGCAGTACTTCAAGCTGCAAAGCTACAGTGAGGGACGAGGGCGCACCAGGCTTGTGTTTCCCTCTTTGTGTTTTACTCCTACCCATCCCCTACTTGGACTTCTGGTTTCTGTAGGGGTCCAGTCACAAGAAGGAAGAGCAGTACAGATCAGGAAGTACCTCGTTGACTCGTACTGTCCTGACCTGCCATTGGTAGTTTAAGGGTTTGAGGAACGTTTGAATTGATTCTCCCGCAATGCTCCCTCATAATTTCCTCAGAGATTTCTTCCTGCAGACGGCTGATTGAAGTAGCTCCTTTGACAGTCAAAACTGTCCTTTTTCTAATAATGCATGCTGCCATCTCAGCTTTAGTACCTACTGGTGTAGCTCTAGCCTTTCCAGATTGGCATTGCTTCTGGCAAGAAACAGTTTGATTCAAGGTGCTTTAAAATAAAATAGTTCTCAAGCCAAAGGTGTCCTAAGCAGCCCAAATCTGGACTGAAGGAAATATTTAACTGTTGTATTGAAAGTGTGAACTAAGCAGAGTATTACCATAAAGTAAATCTTGCCTCCCCCTTCAATACCTATAAATCTTCACATTCATTTTTCCTCTGTCTCTGAATGAAAACTGAGCTATTTTCAGAGCTCTTAGAAAATATTAACTTATCAGATCATATCCAGTTACAAAAAACAGTTTCACTTGCATAACTACTAAGTCTTAAGTCCTAGAAGGCAACAGCACATGGTGATTTTAGACTATGGATTCTCCAGACAGTTTGCCCAGACTCAAATCCCAGTACCAATGCTTGATAACTCTGTGCTTTTGAGAAAATCCTTAGCACATCCTTCACTTTTCTCATTGTAAAATTAGAAAAATAATAGCACTCACTTCATAAGGTTTTGTTCAGATATTGTAATTTGCTTAGAACAGGACCTGCATAGACTGAGTCATATAAACGACTGTTCATTAAAATTGGAACATCTAAAACATCTCTTTTGTTTCTGCTTGGGCTAATTCAAGTCTGAGTCCTTAGTTGGGAAGTTATGTGGTATCTTGAGAGCTTCATTTCCATTTCCATGCATTCCAGTTCTCTCTCTCTTCTTCCAGTAGGTATCTACTGTTTTTGCCATGTTCTTAGCTCATTGTGAAAAAGAAGTAAGGGAATAGAAATATCCTACTTGCCTTGATTTGGTGTTAGCTGTTTCTGGGATTGGTGTGTGTCTATTGTACTCCCATTGTAGCTATATAACTGTAACTCCTTTGAAGTTTCTTCACTGACTGCTTAAGACAATACCCTTTGGCTTTTTCTGTCATAGCCTAAAAATACCTTTACATGCCAAAGTGAGCACTTTTCCCTCATCCATCTCTCTTTCTCTCTCTTTCTCACAGACACACAGACACACACACACACACTCATACACCACATATATACACACAACCTTAACATAGTCTGTACTGATAGAAATTCTTGTCAGTGTTTAAACATTACTTACTTAGGCAAGTCTCCTTTGATGACATACATTGGCTATAAGCTGTCATTGAAAACTATAATTTGTTTTCATAGTTATCCTTACAACTACAATTGGATAATTATGTTTCAATTACTTTTGTTTTATATCCGTCTCTCCCCCTAGACTGTGCATGTATTGTTAAGTAAATGGATGAAGGCGTGCATGAATGATTGAATGAAGAATCAGGTCAACCTAAATTAGAATTTCCAATTAATGTCAATGAGCCACAGATTACTTATCTGAAAAAAATTACATTAATATTGTGTATTTTACAGAGCTGAGAGGATTAAAATAAAGTATATAAAGTATAGTGAAGTATATAATGTATACATAGTAAACTGATAAATCACTGCCTCATTGTCAGCTATTAGTACCAATGTTTTCTCTATTTAAAAGACTTTAAATACAAAAAAGGTATCATAAATTCACAAGGAAGGCTAATATGAAAGATTAGATAATTTGAAACTCTCTTACTACAAACGTTTAGAAATGCTTCAGAACATCCCATAAATGACTAGATAATTTTCAAAGAAACTAAGGGAAATTTCCAGGGGTTAAAATCAAGTGAAAAAAAGAACACTAAATAATCTGAGTATTTCATGGTACAGGTTGTTAGTTTTAGGAATCTGGAAATTTAAGTTTTGATGCCTTATTGAGGACAGGAATTGATTCTTTGAACATGCGAAGCAGCAGGTTAGAATTGAGCTATATATTTATATTTAGCATCCTTGAAAGGCTTCATACTCAGCCGAGAGCTGGCTAGAAAAATAAAGAAATCAGCATAAGAAGACAATAAGAAAGATGGAAAGAAAAGGCTAGGAAGGAAAAAGAAAAAACCGTCATCTGAGAAGGATGACCAGAAACATTTTTTCTCAGAGTATGATCCAAAATAATGAGCTCACAATCCAAAACTGTAAAACACAAGAGGAAAAAACCTACTGTGAGTTAGAGTTATCAAATAAATCAACGGATGGTATACAAAATGATTTATTTAACACTAACAAAATAGACAAAATTTACAAGATTTTTGAAGGAAATGGAGGCAAGATACCTATAAGCAACAGTAAGATGGATGTTCGTAATTCTTGCAATACAGGATAATTGAATACTAGAGAATACATACCCTAATCCTCAGCACCTGTCAATAGCCTGTTATATTACGTGACTGAATAAATTAAGGTTACAGATGGATTTAAGGAGTTAATTTGTTACAGCTGAAATAAGTAACTAATACAGTTGTATTTTGCCTGCACCTCCAAAGTGACACAATACAACTTTGCTCAAATACTTGTGAGAGACCTCAGTGGCCCAACACACAACATTTGCAGGCAGGATCTCAACTACATCCAACTTCCTCCAGGACCACGGGTATCATATCACACAGACAAAATCGTCCTCTGAAGATAATTGTTTGAACACAAAGGAGCTAACTAGAAGGGGATGGACAATTACCCCACACATAGTGCAAGGTCCCATCATCTCAGTGAAATTCCTAAAAATTGTTTGCTAAAGCCAGGGCCACTCTATCCCTGACAACGTCAGCTAATAGCCATTGACCCCCTCAGCACCCACAAAGTTAATGCAAGCCCAACATCTTTTAGCCCTTTTTGAGTTCTATAGGCAGCGTGCCTCTCCTTGACAAATTTTACTTCAGTTCGTTTGCTGTTACTTGTAAATCACCACAGCTTGTGTGGCACCCCCTCCAGCAAAAGGCTCTACAATATGTCCAAATTGAAATACAACAGGCACTTCCATTAACCCCACCCAGAGACTTCATCTCTTTAGAGGTTTTAGCAACCTCCTCTCATGGCTGCTGGGGTCTCAGGACCACCTATGATGTTCAGAAGTTGCCTATGTGCTTGCGACAGAACAAAATTCCTTCCTCAGGCCCATTTTATGATAGTTAGAGGGACAATTGCTGGCCACATTCTAAGCCTGCCTGGAAACAGGGTGTCTGATGGTCCCTGAGCCCCTGACCCTCTGTACCAGTTGCTTATTATAGTCACAAGAAGCAGCCCCACACGTTAGTCATGGCCACAAAAGCCTGTCTCCCTCAAATAGAGCCAAACCTGGGCCCTCTGGTAGATCCACTATGCAGGAGAGCTGGCCTCCCTATTCTCTCTTTTGCCAGTCCCAGAGCTGGAGGAGGTCACCCTTCTCCCAGATCCTTGGTTCTATGATCCAAATGTGTCCCACCAAAGTTCATATGTTGAAATCCTAATGGCCAATCTGACGGTATTAGGAAGCGGGGCCTTTGGGAGGTGCTTATGCCGTGGGGGTGGAGCTCTCATGAAGGGGGTTAGTGCCATTATAAAAGAAACTGTACAGAGCTCCCTAGCACCCTCTACCATGTGAGGACCCAGCTGGAAGTCCATGGTCTATAATCCTGGAGAGGGGCTTCACCAGAACCTGACCATACTGGCACCCTGATCTTGGACCTCCAGCCTCCAGAACTATGAGAAATAGATTTCTGTTTATAAGCCACCTAATCTGTGGTATTTTGTTATAGCAGCCTGAATGGACTAAGACACTTGGTTACCTGGGATCAATTGAGTGCACCACAAAGGGAGTTTACACACTTTATAGATGATACTACCATCGTTAAACATCATGAAGCTCAGCAGGGAGTTGCTGCTTTTTCATCCCTTAACCAGGACATGCCTAATAAAGGATGAGACCCAAGGGTTAGCACAATTAGCCAAACATCAAGCAGGCATCTTGGCAATGGATGCCTTGGCCAAAAGTAAGCAATATATGTGTATTTACACAGATTTTTTTGGCCATCTGCTGGTGAATGGCAGCAACAATGACTCATTATTTAAGGGAGAGATCTTGTTTTGCGTCACAGATACTCAAAATACAAATCAAGGTCATACATGTCTCTATGCCTACTAAAGCAATGATACAAGGTCTCATCAAGACACTCTTTGTTCCCTTTATAGTGGTCCAGACATCATTGATAATGATCAAGGCACTAATTTTACTTCCCAGAATACACGATGCTGGGCTCTTAAATAAGGCTTTCAATTTAATTTTCACCTCCCCTGTCAGTTTCAGTCTACAGGCCGTATAGAGTGCAATAATGGTTTACTTAAACAAGCTAAAATTCAGTTAAATGAAACATGACACATTTCATTCATTAGTCAACCATCAGAAGTTAATTATAATAAGGAATCTGACAATTTTTTGATCTTTGGCTGCAGATAATTTTGATGCCTCACTCCTCCTTCTTCCCATTCTTTCCCATATCTAAGGAAATTGATAAGAAAATTTGAGTGCTCCCTTCTCTGGTGCTGTCAGGAGCTTAAAGTTTAAACCATATGTGGGAACCCTCAGCCACACCTCATCCTTTTCCACCACAAAAACCACAAGTCAGTCATCTTTGCCTTCCTTCTCAAACCAATTTTGGGCCAGAGTGGAAAGACTACTTTTTCCTTGGCATAAAGTTTGTTATGCACATCTTTCTTTCACACCGTCTTGGTGTGTGTGTATATCACCATTCTTCACATTAACCTTAATTTTGGTTGAGGATCCATAACACCTCTGTGGGGCGATCATAAAACTATATAAAGATTTACTAAAATTCAATTGAGCAAAGACAAACAATCCAAAAGAGAATAGGTAATAGATCTGTTTAGAAATTTTAGGAGAAAAAGCCTGAATGGACAATAAACATAAACCTCCCATGTAACCATGGATATGCTAATTAGTACCATAAGGTATTTGTCATATATCATACTGGAAAAAACTAAACCAAGTTTTGACTAGAATGGAGATCAAAGGAAAATCTCAAATACTGTTAGTACTAATTTGTAATTTATCAATGTCTAGTTAATTTCGAGAGTCATATACTATATGACTAGAATGACTCTAAACATCACTTTTACGTGGAATAGTCCCGGTATTCACCTGTATTCCTGGCATAGTAATTAATAGCTCTTCTTTTTGTTCTAAAAATGATCCCAGTTTAGGCAATAAATTACTTTGTCATTCAATCTATGATCCTGCATTTACATTGCTATACGTGTCCTAGAGAAATGCATATACATATGTGCAAAAATCAGTGTACAAGACTGTTATTGTGGCATTGTTTTTCATAGACAAATTATAAACATTATCTGTTCTCTGTTTCTTAAAAACATAAATCTGATTTTATTTGGTTCTTATTGTGCCCAGCCAAGAAGGAAAATAAATTACCAATTCTCTATTGCTGTTAGGAGTATCCGTATTACATGGTACTGGTAAAAGATATACATGTGGGAAACTTTGGGTGGGATTTTCAGGAAAGCTCTTTGAAAGGGAGATCGGCTGACACATAGCTTTATGAACTTCCCTTTCTTCATCCTCCTCATTTCAAAGTGATCTTAATGTCTGTAGTTATGGTCTCCATAATTCAATTAAGAGGGAAGACAAAGAAAATCACATAGGCTTCAATATGGATATCCATGGACTGTGGAATCAACACTAGTGAGCAACTAACCCTCTGTGGATAAACATTACTTGGAGAAAGCAACATCCTCTTTAGTTAGGTTAATGTTACTGAGTTTTTCCCCTCCATTATATGCAATCTAAATATTCAAATATTAAATTTAACAAAAAATGTGGTATAGTCATCAAATGAATCATTATACAATGGTTAAAATCATGAATCAGAGTTGCATTAAAAACAGAGAGATGTCAAAAAAAGTTTTGGAATGATAAATCCAATATTTATATAAAATTTAAAATATGTAAAAATGTTCCGTATTAGTTTATAAATGTGGAAAACTTACATAGGTATATTTGCGAAAACTTATTACCAACAATACCATTCCTAAATGAGATGGAAAGAGAGGATCGAGATTAAGAGGGGATACAAAATGACTTAATTTTGTAGGGCCAATTGTTAATTTCTTTAAAGATAATAAAAGTAAAACAAGTATGGGAGATATAGCTGATTTGTCTTTGCACAGTGGTTAGTCAGGTTATTCACTGTGTTTTGATTTTTTGCCTATAACATCTGATGATAACTGATAATTGGACATACATAAAAACTATATGGAAGAGACAAAAGAGCAAAACCCTTGTTTCCCACTATGAGAGTTTCTTTTGGATCTAATTTCTTGTGTGAAATAATTAGAGAGGAATTATTAATGTTTCACAAGGTAGAGTTTTGGTCAGATTATTACACTTAAATGGAGTTCAATTAAGAACGAAATATTTTATGTAAGTATATATGCAAGGAAAACTACAGGCCGTGTTCTTAGTTTGAAATTATACTCATTAAATCTCATGTATTCATATATATTTTGCTTCTTCCTGTAACATTTGACCTGCCCTGTAATAAAGCTGTCCTGTAATAAATTCTGTACTCAATGGTTTGTTTACGTATCGATAAGTATTCTGTTTACTTTTTTAAAAGACATTTTGCTTGTCAATTATCATGTGTTTTTCTCCTTTAGTGGAACTCTAAGATTTCCTAGTAGGTGGATGAAAAGTATAAATATAAACCACAACAAAGAGATTTTATCCATTTTAATTATTTCCTGTTACAGAAACAATTATGCATTTTACATTAAATTCATGTTATTAAATAAGTGGAAACTACATAGGGGTTTATTATTTTTCTTCATTATTAGTTAAATTTCCATATCAATATCATGCTAATAAATATTATCAACTATTTCATCATTTTTACCTAAATTAATACAAACAATACTGCCCTATTAGCATATAAAATAGGATATGAATTAATTAGTCATTTAGTTTAAATAGTTCTAAATGAATCCCTTTTACCCTATGGCATTTATTTGCAGAACTGAGAGCACACATTTTCTTTATGAATTTGTGGGATTCCACTCTTTCTTATATTCAATATAAGTGATTCATTAACACTAATGTAGATACTTACCTACCAACCTACTTACTAAAGAATTTCATAGGCGTTGGGTCCCTTCAACATTTTTGCCCACTTTTCTACTATTTTCTGGGTAATAATTAGTATTACTGGGGTTCTCTAGTAAGTTATGTATTATTTTTTCTCTCACTGCTTTCAAGAATTTCTCTCTAAAGTTGGCTTTTACTATTTTAGCTGTTTTCTATCTGGGTTAAATCTCTTTCAATTTACCCTTTTTGAAATTTGCTGAGTTTTCTGGATATGTAGATTAATGTTTTTCTTCAGATTATGGGAAGCTTTCAGCCATTGCAATTATTTCCTTGTATATTATTTTCCGTGTTTCCCTCTCATTGCTCCTTACAGTATCCTATTACTCATATCTTGGTGGAATTGATGGTGTACCACATTCCTTTAAGGCTCTGTTCATTTTTCTTTTGCTCTGTTTTTCAGATTGTATAATTTCTATTGATCTGTCTTCAAGTTCACTAATTCTTTCTTCTGTCAGCCAAAATCTACTGTTGAGACAATTTGGTAAAGTTTTCGTTTCACGTACTATGCTTTTTAACTACAGAGTTTCCATTTGGTTCCTTTTTTATTGTAAGGACTTTAATAATATTCTCTATTTGATGTGACATTGTTTCATATCTTCCTTTATACTTGTTAATGTTTCCTTTGGTTCTTTGAACATATTTAAAATAGTTGGTTTGAAATACTTGTATCTTAAGTCAACCTTTGGGCTCCTTTGAAGCCAGTTTCTAGTGCCTGTTCTTTTGTTTTTGTGTGTGGATCACACTTTTATACTTTGTTTTGTTTTTGTTTATTTGTTTGCCTTGATATCTCTTCATTTTTCGTTTTACAAAACTCACCTATTTAGTAATATAATGTAACAAATCTGGATAATGACCCCCGTCTTCCTTCCTACTCCCCATGGCAGTTGTTATTGTCATTATTTGCTTAGTCTTTTGTTTGTTTGTTCAAGTGATTTGGCTCAAGTTATTCTGAAAAGTGTATTTCTCATGTAGTGTGCAGCCTCTGGTGTACCTGCTCATATTTTTCCCACTTTATTTACTTTTTTTGTGAGGAAGATTGTCATTGAGGAACCATCTGTGCCAATCTTCCTCCATTTTATGTGGGATGCTGCCTCAGTGTGGCTTAACAAGCAGTGCTAGGTTTGAGGCCAGGATCCAAAACTGCGAACCCTGGGCCGCTGAAGTGGAGCATGGGAACTTAACCACTACACTGCTGGGCCAGTCCCTCTCTCTTTATTTTTATCTTTCAACTTATTTACCAATATGTCACCTCTGTGTTGTCATAAGCCATTTTCTGATCAAAGATTCTGCTTAAGTCCCTTAGCCAGTTAATTTTTTTTTTCACATATACTTGGATATGTGTATAGTTTGGAGTTTGCCGTTACAGTTCAGGGACTTTAAATTTCCCCCCGACATTCAGCCTGGGACTAGCAGCTCAAAGCTTCTCTCACCCATTGTTGATGAGAAGGTGCAGCCGCGGGCATGCATACAATCTTCCAGACTGACAGGGATGAGTATGATTTTGTTTTTAAGCCCAGTTTCCCAGGAGTTGCTACTGGGTCAGAGTAACTCATTTTCAGTCAGTGTTTGGTCAGAGGTTCTGTTTAAGCACCTTGTGCTAGTAAAACTTCTGCATTGTGTTGATTATTCTGGGTGAAGCTTGGGGAATGCTTTCCCATCCTCCTCGTATCCTGTTTTGATTTCCTCTGAGTATGTGCAGCCTGATGCAAAGGCACAGCCTTTCTCACTCCCACAGTGGACTGTGATCACAGGAGAGCTCTTCTTGACTATCATGTCCTCTGAGTCTCTCTATTCAACTTTTGGCTGCTTGCATCAGGGAACTACTATTTTCCTCTTCGTTGGTCTCCCCCAAGATTTCCAATGTTTTCAACAATGCCTTTAGACATGGAGTTTCTCTAAGCTTTGTTCCAAATAGGGTCAGTCACCTCAGGCAGAGCTGCAGAACTCTTTGTCTTTATGCATTGCTCTTACCCTGGGTAGAATCCCTTTTCCGCTGCCTGCGAGATGAGGACAATGACTCCTTATTTCCAGAGTGATACAGCCACTCTGAGTAGGCACTGGGGGCAGGGTGGTCTGCTGATCCCTGGTCCTTTCAGATTTTCTCTTCTATTGTGAAAATTTCTGCCCTACAAGCAAGCTGGGAGCCAAGGTTATGGGGGCCCCCAAAGCCTCAATCTGCTCTGGCTGGTGTGGAGTTTCTGCCTTACAAGTGAAGGCAGGTTGGGGCATAGGAGACTCTATCCTCATAGCTGTGCCTGCCTGCAGTAGAGTTTCTGCTACAGGCTACTGGGAGGGGTGGTGGTGAGAATGTCAGAAACCTGTCCTAGGCTGAAATCGTAGTATCAGACTGGAAGCTGAGAGGCAGAGACCTTATTTTCTTGGCCACATGTCCCAAAGGAAAGCACATTGTGTAAAGCTTCCATAACACAGAGCTAGAACAGGAGTAAGGGAGTGGGCCCTGCCTCATGTGCCTGGGGTGCTCTTGCTGTTGTCAATAAGATTTTGTAGATTGACTGAATGATTCTCCATTTACTGTGTTCCCTTAGGATAATTTGCACAGGCCTTAAATGATTTTTGTTTTAGAATTTTCACTAGTGAAATTGCTCCTTTGATGAGAAGAGGGTCTGGTGATCTCTTTTTTCTGCCGTTACAGAAGTCCTACATCCAAAGATATTATTTTAATCATCACAATATAAAGAAACAAATATAACATAACACATACTCATTATTAGTTTCTACTATTTATTTGATGAGCTTAACATCTTGTTACCCCAGCAGCTATTTCACACATACAATCTAAGTTTCCCTAGTCCCCTTCCCTAATAATGCGTCATTTTCTTTCATATCATCTATTTTTACTTTCATAGTAATTATTATAACTTATTATAACCTATATTAACTATTTTATTGGTACTTTCTGTCTCACATAAGGACTATGTTCATTTACCACTATTCAGAACACAAAATGTATGTGAACTATTTCTTAAGTGAATGAAGGAATAAGTGAATGAATAATTTTACTTTAAATCTGAATTATCTAAATTTATAGTCTACATGAAAAAATTTCACAAATATATTTTGCTTGATTTTGACTTATCAGGTATAATACTAATGTAATATCACCATTTGTGAGAAAATTGTTGTTTTGGACAAATCTACTTGAAAGTAGTGAAGCTGAAGCTTCAGGGCCTCTTGTAAGAATCCTTTCAATAGATATAGCATATGAGTATATATATCATGTGAGAACATAAACTATATACTATATAATATATGAGTAAATATGTATAATATACTAGTGAATGTAATATCCAATTATTTAGATCTATACAATCATATCAATTTTAAAAGGAGATTGAATTCTTCTTCCAAATGTGTTATTATCTGATTAAATTTACTTGTTTTGCAGAAGTTATGATCATATAAAGGTAAAATGTAATTGAACAAACTATTCTAGTGGAGACTCAAAGCATAAACTCAAAGAAAGAGGATTTCATAATCTGAAATGTCAAAACTCTTATATATGAAACTAGAAATTTGGTGGTTAATTTGTAAAGACAGGGAATAAAATCTCAATAGCC